>NC_081787.1:15959295-16224295 GCF_963082965.1 Carassius carassius | reverse complement strand
GTACTGTTAAATGCATTACAGTTTGTATCGATTGCTAACCCACAATTCGTGAAACAATTCACCATTTTTCTCACATTTATAAACACAACCTCAAAACTACACACCAACTTGTGCAAACTTCAAATTTTCAGGTCAAAATCAAACAGTTTAGTCAAAACATGTTTTTTTTTGTCAGACTCAAACTTTGGCCACAGACGATACACAAACCTGATGTTCAAGATTTCAAAGACCTCCTTTTGGGAAATAGGAATCCTTTTGGTAGTCACTGATTCTTGCAGTATACGACATAAATAGAAGGATGCGGATACAGTAAAATACAACTATAAACTTTAAGAAAAGTTAACTTTCATTACACTAGTGTAAAGCGATCTTACAGTAAAAAAAAAAAAAGCACTACGTAAAAAGGCTGAAGGCCAAACAACTGATGGAAAACACATGTTGGGGGAATACAGCCAGTTAAATATATTGTTTTAAATAAAGAATATAATATGGATAGTACGGATACTTTTAATATAAAATATATAAAATAGAACTACAGCCGTTAGATTTACAGGTGGTCATTTTAATATTTTATTTTTACTTTTAAATGGAGGTATTTTGGAACAGCTAAACAGAGGCCCTGCAAAATGTCTTTCCTGCTCTGTGTCTGAAAGTACCATAGATATGTTTAAGGTTTATGACCATAGCAAAGCACAGTTCTCAAATTGCATCTCTAGGATGCATGGGTCCACAAAGCCATCTGTCCTGAACCATCTTTAATGGCTGAATACAATCGAGGGTCTTTCTCTGAAAGAATTCTTCTAAAAGATAAATCAACTCCATCTAAACTTCACAGTCTATGCTGTGACAAACAAAGCTCCTCAGCATACATTTAAAGCAAAATAAATATTTTTAGTTTTATTTTTAAAACATACAGAAAGACTTTGGCATCATGTTTCTTTGTGTGTTTGTGTGTGTGTGTGTGTGTGTGTGTGCGTGTGAGAGAGAGAGAGAGAGAGAGAGAGAGAGAGGGATGATATTAAAACTTTGAAGATCATGCTAAAAATAAGAACTTTAAAGAATCTAAAGTGATTAATGCTTAACACATCTAATATAATATAATCATATATATGTTATGATATAATATAAATTATTATTTATTATATAATATTATATAAAAATAAAAATATTATAGGTAATATATATTATCATTTTGTTGAATTAAGAATCAGCGAACAACAGATGTAGTGGGGGTACTGATTATTTAAACATTACATTAATGTTAGCTTTGAAATAATGTACCCCATTGACTTAGATCATATGGTCTGGAACTCCACCCTCGCTGTGAGGGGTCTGTGAAACACCCCTTCAGGTTTCACATACAGGAGAATACCCCTACGAGGACCTGTGAGATTCTGTTTATGATTTAACTTTAAACATTTTATTTTATTTTTTAAGTTGTATTATTTTATTTTGGGGATATTTCATTCATGTTTGGACATCTCTTACAAGTCTAAAAAATGTAAGGGATAATTTTTTATATGTATCATCAGAAATGTTTATTTTATATACTATGCTATATATAATCACATTTAAAATAAGAAAAATGTTCTTCTTCTTTTTTTAAAAGAAGAGAATGGTGTGTTTTATAAGTTCGATTAACTTAAATGTTTAAAACTTTTTTGAATGAATGAATGAATTGCTTTAGTAGCCTGATGTCATTATATAATTATTTATTTCCATATTCTTTAACCCCTGGGTTTTGGGGGACTGGAGATATTTTGGCATCCCCCGACATTGGTGTTTTTCATTATCTTAAAACGTATTAATGGCTAAAGTCTGAATATACATAAATATGTGAGCAGCATGATTGTGATTGTAAATGTCTGTAATTTTGAGAAGGCAGTGTTTATGACAAGTTTTTGTTTAAAATATGTTTAAAACGTGTTTTATAAGCTCAATAAACATAAGTATTGGTTGAATACACGATTAAAATGTATGATAAATGATTTGCTTTGGTTTAGTAACATGTCTGTAACCGCAATGTGTTTTATATGTTTGATGAACTTGTTTAAAATGTATGTTCTGCTTTAGTAACATGTTGTCATATATAATTTTTTATTTTTTCATATTCTTTAAAACAGAGATAAGTCTCTTTTTAATTTGATATGTTCATGTATATGTCTGCTTGTTTATATGATTTATCAGAATACAAATTTGTATAGTGGCATGAATATTACACTGATATAAAAAGGTACATGTGGTTTATGATGAAATTTATTGAGTAGTCATAATTAAGATCGCTTAAAAACTAAATTTAATAAAAATGTATAATCATGCAGAATTGTATTGTGTGGTGGTAGGTGTACAGTTAAAATAAATAATTATACAGCTTTTGAAAATTTTTACTGTGTTGGTAGGTTTAGGGGGTGATACAATAATCATTAATATGATGTGCATATGAATATAAAAGCTTTTAAATATAATATAGAAGATGTTTTGCAACAAATAATGTGAATTGAATTTAACTAAATTGTGTCAATGACATGTCCGGGTTCCTCAATAGACCATATGCTTCGTTATGTTCAATTATATATTTTTTCCCCGATCCTGGTAAAATGTATATTTTTAGTGATGACTAAAACTATTGTAAATGTTTTGTTTTATATTGTTTGTGAATGTATAATTTTTTTATTTTCATTTAAAAGAAGAAAATAACACTTGAAGAGGATTGAATGTGTAGCCTACACATGCATGAGAGGGGGAGAAAGAGAGAGAGAGAGACATGAATGCAACGTAATACCCGTGCCACGTGGTCCACAGATGCGTCTTCGGATAGAGAGCGCTACAGATAACATTGACGAATCACCGTCAATAACCCGGAAAAACGACAAATGGTCACGTCGTATGGATAGTTCACATGTTTTAACACGAAAGGTAGAGTGTAAAGAGATGGTGGTTGAATCTCACAAAATTGACAGGAGCGGCTGTGTCTAACACACAGACACACACACACACACACACACACACACACACACACGCACACACACACAGACACACTCACACTGACACACACGCAGAGAGACTCTAAGAGAGGGGTGAAAAAGAGTACCATGTTTTAGAGGTTTCAACTGTACAATATTAATCTACTACTAAGAGTGAACTTTTATTATTAGATATTTTATTTAAAACCTCTCATTATACAGCTTCTATATTGGTTGTTTTTATTTTATTATTATGATGTTATTTTAAAACCTTTGTTATACAACTTCTTTATTAATTGTTTTTATTTCCATTTAATTATTAGGATTTTATTTTAAAACTTTTATTATACAGCTTCTTTATTGATTGTTTATTTCCAATTAATTATTAGGATTTTTATTTAAAACTTTTTACTGATTGTTTTATTTTCCATTTAATTATTATGATTTTATTATACAACTTTATTTATTGTTTTATCTCTATTTAATTATTAGGATTCTATTTTAAAACTTTTATTATGCATCCTCTTTATTGATTGTTTTTATTTCCATTTCATTCTTGGAATTTTTATTTAAAACCTTTATTATATCATGTGAAACAGTTTATACCATCACCAGATTATATTTGAGGGTACATATTATGATATGAGGTCACATCATCTTTGATCTTGATTCATTCATCTCGCACGCTGTCCGTATTTTCACAGAGAAACCTCACCATGCACAATCTACTGTTGTACGGATTTCTCTGCTCCAAGGTCAGCCTTTCCATCATCTCTTCGTCCAATTCCTTCTCGGGGGTTTTAGGTGAATATAAGAAGTCCATGTCTAAGTATTTTTTACAGCTCTTGATCTGATAAAATCTTATAAACAGACCATAAAATCTTTTGCCCTAAGTTCACCGGTCACCGGATGGTCACGCACACACTGGATTTATCTTTCACCTAAATCAGAGCTGTTGCCGGATGGTCACGTACCGGAGGTCCGGTGTCTATTTTACAAACAGGTGATCATCACACTTATCAATAGGATAATCCTTACGACTTGATCTATTACAGACACACCTGACAAGTCACAGCTGCCGATTATTCACGGATGGTGCCATTTCACCCCTGATTTATTACAAACAAATGGCATAGCAACACCTGTGATTATTAAAAGGTCATAGGTCAAGGTCAGGTTGGGTCAAGGTCAAAAGGTCAAGGGCTTGCGGGGGAGGGGTCAAGGACAAAAAATTATAGGTTAAAAGGTCAAGGTCATGTGGGGGAGGGGCCAAAGGTCAAACCCATAAATCACTTGTTGGCATATGGTGCCCTATAATTACTACTGATGCTCAATTGGTACTAAGGGGCCCAAAGTGTGCCAAGAAAATATCCCCCACACAATAACACCACCACCAGCAGCCTGAACCGTTGAGACAAGGCAGGATAGATCCGTGCTTTCATGTTCTTTAAACCAAATTCTGACCCTACCATCTGAATGTCGCAGCAGAAATCGAGACTCATCAGACCAAGCAACGTTTTTTCAATCTTCTATTGTCCAATTTTGGTGAGCCTGTGCGAACTGTAGCCTCCATTTCCTGTTCTTAGCTGACAGGAGTGGCACCCAGTGTGGTCTTCTGCTGCTGTTTCCCATCTGCTTCAGGGTTCGACATGTTGTGCGTTCAGAGATGGTATTCTGCATATCTTGGTTGTAACGAGTGGTTATTTGAGTTACTGTTGCCTTTCTGTCATCTCTAACCAGTCTCCCCATTCTCCTTTGACCTCTGACATCAACAAGGCATTTTCGGCCACACAACTGCCGTGCACTGGATATTTTGTTTTTTTCGGACCATTCTCTGTCAACCCTAGAGATGGTTGTGCTTGAAAATCCCAGTAGATCAACAGTTTTTGAAATACCCAGACCAACCTGTCTGGCACCAACAACTATTCCATGTTCAAAGTCACTTAAATCCCCTTTCTTCCCTGTGCATATATATATGCACATATATATGTGCCGTGCCGAACCGAGTCATACCATGCAGTGGAAAAGTGCCTATAGATAGTATCCAAAACAAAACTGGGGACGGGGGCTGAGGAGGAACTCAATCACAAAGAACAGGGTCAAGCTGGAGAATTTGAATATGTCCACAAAGGGACTGCCAGAGTTTAACGAAAATATTGCCAGGTCAGTGAAGAGAGTACCTGATTTTCTCAACTTCATAAAGTAAAGAACATTCTTTACCCAGCAGGTGTGAGACGGAGGATAAGGGCTCTTCCAGTTCAGAAGAGTTAAACGCCTAGCCAAAAGGGATAAACCAGTAATTGGACAGGGTGGAATATGGACAGAGGTAATGGCTGACAATGAAACAAAAATTTGCCTCCATAAAGTAGACAGAGCAGGACAGGACCCGAACATATGAATTAAAATAGCTGGACCAGAATGACAGCTGTCACACTCAGGGTCAATAGAGGGGTTAATGCGAGCTAGTCTGCTCTTAGACCAATGGGCCCTGTGTACCACCTTGTATTAACCTGTGACGTGCCAGAGAGAAGAGGATTTTACCTTGTTCAAGACCTCTTTCCATGTCTTCTCTTTGATGTCGGTACCAATGTCTTGGGACCAGATGATGCATAGGTTATCAGAGAAGAACTGCAAATGAACAATTATATTAACTAATTTAGAAATTGACCCTTTAGCACAAGGATCCACATCCAGTATGATGTCCAGACCCGAAGGAAGAGGTGCATTTGGAAGGTTAATTTTTTTACACACAAAATCTCGAAGCACAAAAAATGACTTTTAGGGATATTAAACTGATAGGTCAACTGATCAAAAGAGGCAAAAACATCAATGTGAAATGTCACCAATATAGACCAATTCAAGGTCTCTCCATAAGGCATAAGCATTATCCAGTAAAAAAAAAAAAATGTAAATATTCAAATTTAGCTTATAGCCCAAAATTGGGCCAAAATCTGTTGACAGATTCAACAACAAGGGAATGGAGGTACCAGGGTCAGACACACATAGCAAAATATCATCTGCATATAGAAATATCTTATGCTCCATCCCTCCCCTCTGTATACCCGCCATCAAACAGGATCTTAAAGCAATTGCCAAAGGCTCAATGGCTATTGCAAATAGCAGAGAGGAAAGTGGGCGGCCCAGTCTTGTCCCACGACCAAGGGTGAAATACTTAGAATAATTAATATTTGTTCGAACACAAGCTGTGGGAGATGTGTATGGAAGCCTAATCCTAGCTATAAATTGATCAGGAAAACCTAGTTACACTCGACTCTATTGAATGCCTTCACAGCATCCATGGAGATAACTAATTCTGGAGATATATCTGAAGAGGAAGGTTCTTTTGAGTCTGAAGGGTATATTCAACCACTGCCACATCATCTTTTGACCCAATTGGAATGTTTTCTTGACCCAAATTTGATCTCCATCCCACAGGGTTGGCCTTTAACTACTGTTAACTCTCTTCATTGACATATTCCTTTGATGTGTCCACATTGACTGCACTGATACAACAGTGTAGGTTAACCTACAGCATTGATCCTGGAAAGACATGCTTTTTTATTCACGGCACTCTCCTCTGGCTCCAACAGGACTGCTATTTAAAGCCTTGCTTTTATTACACGCACATTAAATTAACCTTCATGTCAAAGTGGTGTAGCTACAATTGTTTTTTGAAGGAGTCAAGGCTAGGAGAAACAAAATGTTCTAATTTATTATTGCCCGAATGTTGTTCAGCTGATTAAATGACATTTGTGTTTATTTCTGGACTAGAATAGTCCATGCACATCTGTTTTTCAAATGTGTCGTGTTTGGATTGTAGCTAATGGATTGAAGTGCACGTTAGCATCATGAGTAAAGGGTATTGTTTGGAATACATCTGCATTGATTACATCTGATTACATCATCTAGATATATAATGTTTTCTTTAAACTCATAGCCATTATCTTGCTGGTCCCACTTTATAAGTAATTGTTATTTTGTTGATGCATAGGTTATACATATATCTTTATGTGTAAAACCACACTAAGTTCCATAATAAACAAAAAAAACAAAAACAAAAAAAAACAACAAAAAAAAAAACTTTAATCAGGACAAATGCACATTCGTTTGCAGTAGTAGTTTCTGTGAGAGCTTCACAGAGTTTCTGCACACTGAAATCAGCTCGAAGAGAAAGAGCTAAAATCTTGCTATATAATTTTCTAAAACCTTGGCCCAGGGGGAAAGCTCCCATTGTGCGAAAACTTTGATTCAAGCTGAGATTCTGCCTGCACAGTGAATCCTAATTCGCACATGTCATTGGGAAAATCAGTGAAGCCCCCAAATGTCATCTTATTTAGAGATATTATGATTTTCTAATACTGCATGAAGTAGTATGTGACATACAGATCTGATCAGATTTTAGAAAGGTCACCTGTCCATTTCAGGTAGCAAAGGAATGGAGTTGACATCCCTCGACTTCCTTCTGCTCTTAGTTAACCTAAACTACAGGGTGTTTATTAGCACACTAGACTCCAGGTATTGATTGCTTTATTCACTATTTTCACATCCTACTTCTATTTTGGAGTTGTGTTTGGTTGGTGCATTTGTTAGATTTCTTGTGGGGAGAATAATTTATTGAAGGTAGCAGTATGGCAGTTCTTCAGCAGTGATGTTAGCAAATCTTCCTTCAGACAGTCTTAACCCAAGGAACTGTCTGTGAGACCAGAACTTTATACCTGGTAATAAAGTGCTACAAAGAATACAATAACACCGGATGGAGAGTGTGATGATGTATATAATGATAGTGCAACCTCATGATGACCTGATAGGACCTCTCCCATGGAGATCCCATGATGCATTGACCTAATGCTGACCTAATGGGCTAATTACATGAGCCATTTGGGCCGCACTTTGGAAACAGTTTCAGATGATTGCATCTGAGGCACAGTCACAATGTAAATGCATCTGACTAAAGATACATATAATCTTTCACCGGGCATGATGAATGCCATGAGACACATGCAGGTTAAATATGTCCACAATCGTTTTCAAAAGAATTTAACATGTGGCGAGCATGTGGACGCCAAATGAAAGGCATCATGTGAAATCCTGCAATTTGAGTCTTTTAAAAGCGAAAATGTGGATTAGCTTTGTGATTATGAGGAGGAAAAATGACTCTGATTAATCTTCAGAAGTCCCACAAGCTCGAAGGTGACCAGAGGGCTGTCATTTTAGGATAAAATTAGTGCATGTTTCCTGCGTATAATGCTAGTCTCTCAGCTGGCAAGTGCTTTGTTGATGTCCAGCAGGTTTAAATAACCAATTAAAACTAATTTTCCTTTTTCCCTCTTCGCTCTCTTTCTTTTTCTTGTGTTCCTTCTCTTCCCTTCCTCCCTGCGGTTTGATAATTGTTAAGCACACAGCATGTAAAATTCTTGGGCTAAGTCGGCCGATTTTATTGATGATGCTGTTGCTCGGGCTGGTAAATGCTCAGACGTGACAGTGTCTTTCATGTGTAACGTGCTCTGTAAGAAAAATTAATGAAGTTCTTGCCTGCAATCTGATACGAATGCAATCGAATTATCTTGACTATGTATTGGATTTTAGCTGAGCAAAATGTGTGACTTTGACTCTACTATCTCATCTACATTCAAATTAAGCAATAACCCTGAGAGGAGATCGTATAGTGATTTTATAATGTGTACAGTACATTTATTAAGCAAATGTATTAACTACAATCATTCTGTTAAAAATTGAGTCTTTTTATAATCTTAGACTTCTGCATGGTTGGCATGTTGCATTGACAAATCAGCAGCGAATAAGGGCTATTATTTGACATAATGTGAGGTTAAATGGCATTAATCGTGACACAATCACTTTAACACATGGTCTTGAGTGGCTTACTATAATAAAGCAGCAACAGCAATATAATAATTTCAAATTGTTATTGTTGTTATTATTATTATTATTATTATAAACCCAATATCTTTTGAATTTCAGTGGTTTCATTAATTATTTCCTCTATTTTTAAATACGCAATGCCTATTTATTTTTCTATCCTACCAATGCATGATTAAATGGTTAATTATTGTTTCATTATAATAAACTAATTTAAAATGATTATTGCTGTTGTTAATTATCATAAAAGGCAAAAACTCTTTTCTAGATGTCTTTTAAATTTAAATGTTTTTTATGAATATTCTCCTCATTTTTTTTTAAAGATATTAAGCATGTTTATTTTGCTATCCTACCAGTGCATGATTAAGTGCTTAATTATTGGTAAATTATTAATAGTTATAAGATTAATTTTACTACTTAAAAAAAAAAATTCTCAATTTTACTTGCTCTACACATATATTATGTATAAGTAAAGTGAAAATTATGATCAGAATCAACATTCATTCGCCATGTAATATGTAAAGGATAATATACCTTTATACTAAACCTTTACAGGTTGACCAAGAAGGAAAAGTTTATTTTGTGATGAAATTCACTCATAAAATATTGTTTTGAGCCCTACATCGAGTCTGATCAACCTGTCAGTGTATATTTTGTAATAATGACAGCCTGCAATAACTAATTACATAAGTAAATATTTGAACATGAAATATTGATTTGAATTATTTTATTCCCATAAATGTACAGACTGTGGAGAGAAAGAACACAGTTAGCACATATACTGTAGGAAACAATGGTTTCCTAGATGAACTGTCAGTCGTATTTTGTTGCTGAGGGCAGTGGTCATTATTGTGAAATATGTGACCACCACAGGTGGGTAGAGTACCCAAAAACTGTACTCAAGTAAAAGTAAAAGTACTTCTAGAAATATTTACTCAAGTAAAAGTAAAAGTACTAGTCTTGAATAGTTACTTGAGTAAGAGTAAAAGAGTATTGGATAAAAAATATACTCAAGTAGTTAGTTACTAGTTACTTTGGGTCATATATACTGTACTGAGCCTATTTTTATTTAGATATATAGATAAAATGTATGTAATGTATGTGTGCGTGTATAAATGTATATATTTCATCAGCCTTTACTCCAATTTATGTAATTTATTATAAAACCCTGTCTGTTTACTTAAGTAACAGATATAGGTGTCATGCCATAACATATTTTTAATACGACTGACTTTATATTAAATGTGAATTTAACATTGAAAGTTAATGTGATATAAATATTGCGACTAATCTTTCATTGTTCAGAAAGAGAGCAAATAACATTTACATTATTAAAGATAATTTTCACTGACAGTCTAGATTTCAATCACTCTCAGAAACTCCCATTAAAATCACTGAAACTGTTAACACTGTGAAATCAATATCTTAATTAAAGATTCGTACACACATCTGCACTTTGTTGTTCCTGCGAGAGAATTCGCCAGAAAGAGGTATTCAGTCAGTGAGCGAGTGAAGGAAGCACCGGCATTTTAGCGATGACTCATCGGAACGCCTCAGATTGGCCAATGCTTTAATAAGCTCAAAAGAATCATGTGTGATTGGTTATAATGCGCAGCGCTGTATAAACGCATCTATCTCTGGCTCAGCGCCAGCAAGCAATCACAGATCTGAATTTAGCAGCTGATAATATGACTCGCTGAACGTACTTGCACCATTGAGATTGTATTAAAATTAATAAAATCTTAATCGGCTATTTTTTGTCTTTTGGAAGCTGCATTCAACTTGACTCCCCTCTGTTATAAGTCACACACGTACAACAAACTAATGTCACAGTGGTATCGTGTACTGTAATCGAATGTAGCCCAAGTTATTACCTGTTAAACAGTAGACAGCACACGCGGTGTTCATCTAATAAGGATCTCCATCGCTAGCAAATAATAACCTTTGCAGATTTCAATTCAGTGCAGTTCCAGCCACGTTTTCAACGCTCTTTCTGTTCTTAAACGTTACAACTCCGAGTGAACCACTTCAGATGCTCAGCGCGTGCGGCAGGGAACTGAACGACTCATTCAAACTGATTCATGAACCAATTCACTCGTTTGCCAATTGGTTTGATCAAGCCTTTGAACAGAATTGACTCAAAAGAATGAATCATTCGCGAATGGGCATCGCTCATTGCCCAGAGAAAAGTAGACGGCGCGTTTGGAATAAACTGAAGCATTATAACATTTATTGCATTAAGATAAAGTAACGAGAGGAGCGTAACACACAGTAACGAAGTAAAAGTACAGATTTTCCCCCAAAAATTTACTCAAGTAAGAGTATAAAGTACCCATCTTTAAATATACTCCGAAAAGTATTCGTTACCCCAAAACATTACTCAAGTAAATGTAACGAAGTAAATGTAACTCGTTACTACCCACCTCTGGTGACCACTGAATACAACAACTGACCAATCAGAATCTAGTATTCCTGAAATCCGTGTGATAACATTCGTTAGTCTGTCAGCTGTTCGGAAATCAATGTAGCAAGTTGGATATTAATATAATGTACAGTCATTGGTGTGTGTTTATCAGCATGGCACTGTGGTTTTGTAAGTGCCTCCATCCAATCTGAAAAGAGACTCACTAAAGGCTACTATTTAATATGATTAGGTTTCACAGACATCTTTATATGTATATAGAAATATGCCTTGATCCCAGAGTCGTAGATGGTCTTTCCATCAGAGCCCATCTGTATTCTGGTGGGATGACAGAGAGGAAAGGGCAGCTTCACTAAGCTGATTTATTCTACAATAAGAGGTATAGCTACTTTGTATCCTGTGACTTTTCCAGCTGTCTCACTCTACTCTCACACCCCCAGAGTCTGTCTGTTTTACTGATCAGCTACATTATGCCACAGCGTTTTGGTCAGGTTCCACAGTCAGCGGATATCAACACTGAGTGGGCTTTTGGGCTTCTCTCTCTTCTCTGATTGTATCACGTCTGATAGGGTGGAACACAAGATTTATAGTCTCTCTATTGCATTTTAGTTTGTTTTATTGGTATGCTCATCAAAGTTCCTTGAACTCTCACATGTCTGAAGAGCACAGACGCTAATTTCAGTCTGTCTCCTACTTGTGAAACGAGATCCAATAAGTTGAGCATTTTCGCTTTAGAGAATTGCATTGCTTTCGGTGAGCTGCACACTCACAAATGTTGGATTTCTTCATCATCATCCAATGAGAATCACCAAGGAAACAGCTCTCTGAAACAGGAAACAGCACTCAGACAGAGGCGCATGGGCGTAATCAAACTGTGGGGTGTTTGTCTGACCCCGACAGTGTGCTGATGCTCCCAAAATATTACTTGGATGGCTCAATTTTTGATACCATTTGTGTGGTGTGTGTTCACGGTGTGTTTGTGTGTTCACTGCTGTGTGTGTACTTTGGATGGGTTAAATGCAGGGCACAAATTCTGAGTATGGGTCACCATACTTGACTGTATGTCACGTCACATATATATTTTACATTTATAAAGATATATACAAAGTATATATATCATACTTTGTGATTAGCATTCTCCAGAGTAAACATTTAATAATTTAGTGTATATTAAGTACTGTACCTTGCACAGCATGCAAATAATGTGCATGGATTGTGATACTAGATTTTTCATGATGAGCAGTATATGCAACAAACACACAGAATAATGTATCCCACAGTGCAATGTGCCTGATGGAACCTGGCCTTCCATCTCTAGTCTGACTAATAGACCAGAAGTAAGAGTCAAAGGTTAGAATGCAAAGTAACTTCCACAATGAATAATTTTCAAGATGATGAATTAAGTTAAACATACATCAGAAGTTAATGTGATAAAATTTTTGTATACTAGCATTTGAAACATTTATAAATATGTCGTTTCATATACTACTTAATAAACAGTAGCAAGTATCCAGTATATACACAGTAAGTAGTATTTTTATGTAGTAAGCTAATATTCCATTTTGAATGTGTTAAAAATAGCACATGATCATAATACTTTTACTATTTATTACAATATATAGTATATGCATGCTATAGACATAATGGATTTTCACACAAAATTTGATTAAAAAAGTGCAAAAGAACCATATCTTTTTTTTTAAGATGAGATCTGAAAGCCACAGTAGAATGCTGTGCTATTGATTGAAATCTCTACTGCATAGCACCTGTCATTTTACTTAAATAGTAGCCAGCATACAGTGTGTTTTTAACAGTATTTAGTTTTCATCGTAGTACTCCATTACTAACACAGCCTAAATTACACATTTTTTCAATTATGCAGTGCAAAGCAATAGGCTTATCTTTGGAAGAATATCTGCACAAAACAGCTACCGAAATGTCTGAAATGCATTTTTAGAGAACAATTGTTTCTCTGTTGTTGACATGTACATTGTTTGTCAAGATGTCTCCTTAAATATTCCTTTTCACGATACCGTTACTGAACCTCTTGTGAGTCTGAAGTATTGGCTAAGAATAAAAAGGGTAAGTGCACATGTGCGTGTGGGAGAGAGTTAATGCGATATGTGCGGTACATCCTTCCTTGCAGGTGGCCTTTAAAAACAGCCTGAGTGAAGTGACGTCTGGAGTTTCTCCCACTGAAGTCAGCCTTCAGAGCAGAACAGTGTGAAAAATCCAAACCCATCAGCCCAGATGGAGACTGTGAAAGTTGGGTTCTGTAGGCTGGAAATGTGGGAAACCACCTGCAGAAAGTCAATTAACACAGGCCTGACATCCAGAATCACAACACAGACCCACAAACAACGTATTCAAATTCAGCAGACCTGCATACCTGCCGATAAAGCCACGCACATTAAAAAAACGCACAACAATTTACCACCCAATACAGAGCGTGAAAGTGAATCCCTCAACAATATCCATTTGTGACACACTTTTCTTTTCACCCCTCTCCTGCCCAACACTTTTTTTTCCAATTTTGCAAAGATGCAAGCATTTATTTCAGGTGATAGATAACAAGATCACTGATCTCACAGTTTTAAAGTCAATGTTAGTTAGTCTCCTTAGGTTATCTGACTGGACATTTTATAGATAATGCATATCATAAAGGCCACAGTAGTTTTCAGGCATACGTACATACAGAACACTGAATCTTTTTGGCTTTCCTATGGAATTACATTTGTTTCAATAATAATGAACGAAACATTTATAAAACTGATCGTAACTTTTTCAGAAACTATCAAAAATATGCCATTACAAAAGAAGAAAAACACTATGAAAATGAAAAAAAAAAGAACTCAGTCGCACAAATTTAACAGGCTTTTCAAATATGCTTCATTCTTTGTTAATGTTTTACAAAGATTCGTTTTCGCTAATCGTGGATTCTAAATTCATTGCCACAGATTTCGCTTACGTTTCGCAGTTTTTCGTTTGGTGTTTTGACACAAACCTCTCGTGGGGGCGGGGTTAACAGTGATCTACTCTGATTGGATAGTGAGCTTTTGATGGACAGGTGCTCTCTGACCGGGAAGTACAGACGCCACCCAGTGGGGCACATATTGGAAAGCTCTCACGCTGATTAAATCTGGTCTCTACTGCAAAAAAATTCTTTTTCACAGATAAAGTGAAAGACATTTATTTTAAGCTCATACACAGGCTCTACCCTGTAAAGAAGTGTATACAAAGATTTAAATATGACATTGATCTTACATGCTCTTTTTGTTCGAGTTCTGAAGAAACTGTACACTTATTTTGGTCATGTCACTACACTCAGAAACTTTGGGATGATATTGGTGTGTTTGTCAACTGTAAGATTTTGCCAGGCTTCTCAGCACATATGAAAAACATTATATTTGGGTATTATGACTCTGACCCCACAAACGAAAATAACAGTTCTACCAGAAAGACTCGGAAGATAAAATGATGTACGAAGAATACATTTACTGACAACTCAGCAAGCATAATTATAAATTTCTTTGGCGGAAGGCCCCGTCCATGGTTCGTAATCCGAGGGTAGCGGACCTGCATTTCCTGCCGGAAGACGAAGGCAGGGGCGCAGCCGACCGCCCTGGAAGGTAAGGACAGGACCATCCTGGTGGTGGTGGGGAGGGTGGAGGTTGTTATCGCGTTGGCATCTGCGGACTTAAACATGAGTAAGTACAATCTTTTATACCGTAGTTTAAAGACGTGATTGGATAATGATGAAGGTAATAAGTGACAAAGTAATTGAGTCTTCCTGGCAGAACTTAGGCTAAAGCTTTCATTTTTGTTATTAATTTAAAAAAAATTCCTAAACAAATTTCACATTCACAAATGCAAATTCTCCAACTGTAAACCTGTCTTCTCTGTTTTCCTAAAAGAAATGGAAAACTATTTGAATGTAATCTCAGTGTCTAATAAGAAAGCTATTAGGACTGTTAGATTTGCTCTGCCTTTGATCTCCTTGTTTAATTTTGTTTAGATTTTGGCCCTCTTTTTATTCTTTGTTTTTTTTTTTTGTGGTGGATATTATGTGATGTATGTTTATACCTTTGTATGTTTTTGTTCTCTGCATTTATAAACATAGAAAAAGAAAAAAAAAGCTCTCGTGGTGATTTGTATGCAATACGTCGTGCCTTGTGTAACTAAATATATAAATAATATCTGACCTTCGATCGCCACAGTGAAGATGAGCTTTCAGGAGACAGAGACACGGAGCGGCGTCATCTTCCTCCTCCGCTTATCCTTCAGGCAGCTTGAAGTAAGCTTGTTACTGTGCAACAGTTTGTTGCGGGTTATTATTGTTATTCAGTAACACAAGCTTACTTCAGGCTGCCTTGAAGGACAAGAGCTCATCTTTACAGACTGAGACGATCAAAGGTCAAATATTATTTACATATTTAGTAGTACAAATTACAATCACGAGAGCTTTCCAATATGTGCGCCACTGAGTGACGTCTGTACTTCCGGGTCAAAGAGCACCTGTCCATCAAAAGCTGACTATCCAATCAGAGAAGATCACTGTTAACCCCGCCCCCATGAGAGGTTTGTGTCAAAACATCAAACGAAAAACTGCGAAACGTAAGCGAAATCTGTGGCAATGAATTCAGAATCCACAATTAGGGAAAATGAATCTTTCAAAAACATTAACAAAGAATGAAGCATATTTGAAGAGTCTGTTAAATTTGTGCGACTGAGTTTTTTTCATTTCCATTGTTTTTTTCTTCTTTTGTAATGGCATATTTTTGATAGTTTCTGAAAAAGTTACGTTCAGTTTATAAAGTTTCGTTCATTATTATTGAAACAAATGTAATTCCATACTTTCCAATATGAATATTAGCTATTTCAAGCTACATTTTTCGTGCTGCTGTTTGATTAATAAATCACCCTGTCTGAATTAATTCTGTTCAGGTTTATAAAAAAGCAAAGCTAGATTCTTATTTAAAGAATAGTTACCCAAAAATTATACATCATCATCATACTCAAATGCTGTTTAAAATCCATATTACCTGTTTATCAATGAGAGCATTAATTACATTTAAACATTTATTATCGCATAATGTGAAATGTTGTTCAAAATTTGGGGTAAGGTATTATTTTATATTATTTTTATTATTATTTTCTTTTTGAGAAATTAAAACTTTTATTCAGCAAGGATGCAATAAATCAAGTAAAAGTGACTACATTAATACTGTTTTAGAAGATTTCTATTTCAGGTAATTGCTGTTCTTTCGAACTTTCTAATTATCTAATGAGAAATATTTCTTAAGCAGCAAATCAGCATGTTAGATTTCTGAAGGATCATGTGACACTGAGGACTGGAGTAATTTGCTGTTTAAAATTCAGCTTTGCATCACAGAAATAAATGACATTTTAATTTAAATTTTAATAATATTTTCACAAAATTACAGTTTTTACTGTTTTTGATCAAACAAAAGCAGCCTTGGTGAGAATAACACATTTCTACCTAAAACAAAAAATAAAAATAAAATAAAAAACAGGACCATATGAGTGGCCCATGCAACTTGTTTGCTACATTTGCAGTCTGTTGATGCCTTATGATAGCTTTGTGTTAGGGACAGGCTGAAACTTGTGGAAGCTTCTTTTGTGTTCCATAGAAATTGTCAGTCATAACGGTTTGGAATGCCATGACAATGAGAATAATTTTCATTTTTGGATGAACTATTTCTTAAAAGCATAGCTGAAGATAGCCAAATTGGGCACCAAGGGTTATGGATCCAACAAATAGTTGCTTGTCAAGGGTCTGTTAACCCTCCTGCTGCATTGCACCTATTATGTCCTTTTAACACATTTCCTGTTTCTTTCAGAGAGCTCTAGAAAGCACTCAGAAGTCATTGTGTCACCAGGAGGCCTTTTATGGCTCCAAGGGAAATGAGTTATAATGTTAACTGTTCTCTGTCACTGGAGAGCCCAACGTAGACGGCTCTCGCTGGGCTGGTGAATAAACTGTTGGGGCTTTAATCGATTCCCCTGACTGTAAATAACAACAGAATGTTTTCAGTGGAGACCCATTTTGGCCGAAGAAAGGGAGACTGGGATGGTCAGAGGAAGAATTTCTGGGTGGCCATGATGTTAATTTGGTCTCCAAACTGCAAGATTTGTCTCTTTTCTTCCTCTGAGTCCAGCTCCAAACTGAGGTTTAGGCAGATTGTTGCCTAGCACAATGCTTAATTGAAATGCTTTTCTGTGAGTGAGTTTGGAGAGTGATCACAGGGTCTCTGAATCATCCTCCTTACAATTCTGAGCAAATTATTTGTTTAGACTTACATGCTGTGCTACAAGAATTGCCAAAACAAACCATAGTGTCCATTTATTGCATCAGGAACATCCAGAGGCTGTGTACAGGGTACACTGTAATATATTTAATGTCAAATTATAACAATTATTTAATGAGTCTCATTTTTGATTATAATATGACATGACATACATAATATGATATGACATAATATAACATTTATTTGATAACTACAGTGAAAACAGTAATGTTGTAAATAATAATACTGTGAAATATAAATACAATATAAAATTTAAATCAATATTTTTGCTTTATCCTTTGCTGTAAAGCTGAATTTTCAGAAGTCATTATTTCTGTTTTACAAGATCCTTCAGAAATCATTCTAATATGCTATTTTTCAAAAACCTTTAAAAAATCTTAATTATTCCAAACTTTTGATCACCATAAACTGTAATAAAAAACACAAAATGTTATACTATACATATTGTTTATTTTTGAAAACATTTATATTTACATAATATTCTATTTATATATTATATTATATTATATCATATCTGAATTGTAATCGCAGTTGTATTTTCTAAATTCTTTGTGTGCAGCTTTCTCACATTTGTTTAGATAATACATCATTTGTTAAGGGTGAAATGGTAAAGGAGTCTTTATACAAACACCCTTTGACAAGTTCTGTTCTCCCATGAGTAACACCATTTGTCTTGGGATGTCTGGTAAGCAGTTTTGCCATGTGTTCATGTGGCCTATCCAAGCTGCAGTGTGAAAAACGTCCGTGGCATTTGCCCCTGACTGAGGCCCTGTAAAAATGATCACAACATTCATTATTTATTTATCATCTGTGAAATTATCTGTTTCACAATGGCAGGCAGGTTTTCCTGTCAAGACAGGACACATCCAGGGTCTTCACCAAAAGCGCGTTCATGCGCAAAATTACACTCATTACTTAATATGTAGTACATAGGGTGGGTCTTACAGAGTAACTTGGGTCATCTTAAGTTAGCTGTCCAGTATGATACATCTCAGACGTCTCAGACGTTTGCTGCACTTATTTGCGGTTATTTGAGAAAAAAATAAATACAAAAAGCAAAACAAAATTTTGTATGCCATGTTTAGGTTGAATGTTTTTCTAAACGGATGCCATTTCACAAGGTCAAGTTTACCAAGTGTAGCTTGCATTTAAGTCTACAGTCTGTTTTAAGATTAATTTAACCTCACCGAAAAGCCAAACACCTTTTATGTATTAATCAACTGAGGTCCTTGCCATTCATTAAAGTACCCTTGTACAGTACATGTTGATGGAAACCCATTTTCGGGTCAGTAATGCATATGGTAGGTAGTGTTAGAACAGAGGGAGTGAGAAATAGAAAAGAGAAAGTGTAAAACAGAGAGGTGATCTGAACCCAAAGAGGATGAATCTGAGCCCCTGAGGAGTAAACATCCCGTAAAAGCAGTACAGCCTAGATCTGATGTTATGGGAAGCGGAGTGGTGCATGTTTTTTTCTTAACAGGGCCAAGGTACACTGCCAGGGGATGTGAACCTGTAATTCCTTTTCCCTGCTGCTTGAGTCAACACTATGTACAGACACATTCTCAAAGTTACAGCAGACTGGAAAGATAGGTCACTACATTCAGAGTAGCTTTGCACAAGAATATTTTTATAATTCCTGCAGCAATGTTTTCAACTCCAGACGTTTATCTGTGAGTCATGTAAATTTTGCCCAGAAGTACTTGTTAACTAGTATTTAAGCTGTTAGAGGTGAAGTGTGTAATTGTTTTTTTTTTTCAGTGTTAAAATGCTATCTTTTAGCCCACGTTAATATGCAGAGAACTGTAGGTGAACCATTTGTAGGCTGAATCCCCTGCAAGCACTTAGTTTTTATCTGTTAAAAACACTAAACATTTATCTGTTTGTTTAAGTATATTGGTCTGCCGAAATCGTAAACTGGCTCAATTCACCTCAAAACAGCTATTATTATTATTATTATTATTTTTAAGTGTCTTTTTCTATTGACGATCGTTGAAATGTTGCATGCTATTGGAATTTGGAGCTGGGAATGGTGTCACATCCAAGTTGAACACATTTGTTTAGACCAGTTTATTCCTCTTAATCTCAGCCTGTAAGTACAATTAATAATTGTTGCTCTAATGTTCTGTTGAGTGCACAAAATATGTAGTTTTGTGCAGTTACAGGTACATGGGCACAATCACATTCTGAATATTCATGAGTTTCCCAGGCGTTGTTGTTCTGTAGCCTATTAATTATCATTTGAGTGCAAGAACTGAAATAAACTTGTATCTGTAGACTAATAATTTTTCATATATCCCAGTGTGATTGTTCTTGAACTATTAAGATTAAATGTATTAAATGAACAGGAACCTTAGACCACACACACATCAAAGTGTTCCTTTAATATATGAGTAAAATATTTGGATTAATCAAAACTGTGTGGACAAAAACTGTACATGTAAAAAAAACACATACTTCATAGCTTTTTATGGAATAGAATAAGCAACTAATATGATATTAAAAACACTCCTAATTTTATTTACAAATGTTTATAAGTGTGCTTGTTTTGATAATGATTACTTTTGTAATGATGGAGGCATTGTGACAATAGAGTTGAGGATCCAAATGCAGGATTTATCAGTAAACGTGGTCAGACAGGCAGGGTTTAGTACCAGCAAACAATAATATCCCAAGCAAAGACAAAGAGGAATCCGTAAACAGGCAATGGTCAGGGCAGGCCGCAAAACAATCATAAAAACTAGATAAACAGTCCAAGATCCAAAATACACAAAGGCAAGGCAAGGCCACAGGCAGGAACACAGAAACTATAGGAATCATTACAGGCTAAACATTCACCAACGAAGTGTTTGAGTGTGTGGGAGTCCTTCTAATGGAGCGGTTCTCCTCGCACCCCACTGCTCTGCATATTTTGCACGTCTCTCTTTGTTAACACACCTGATTCAGATAATCAGCTCGCTACAAGTGAGCTCCGTGCATTAACTGTGTTCCCATTGTTCATTGCTCCCTACTCCCTGAGCAGGAGAAAACTGTTAAAGTTTACCTCACTTCGAACATTCACTCACTGATTTGTGATGTGCAGCGTCTTTATACACAGATAACTGTGACATGGTTTTTCTCTATTCATATAGAAGCATTCACTTTGATAGCCGTGATTACACAGTGATAGCGAGCTGATTTGCGCTGATTTGCACTCAAACAGATGGTAATCATGCAGATACATTCACATTCAACATAAAAAACACTCTCACATTTATAAAAACTGTTGAAAAATTAAACAAAGAAAAAGGCGATCGTTATAAGTTCCGCCTCCATCAGCTGACAGGTGCGTCAGAGTGTGTCACGAGTCATCAGGAGAGAGTTCCAGAATTCATATATACTTTCGCCTATATTTCATTCACTTTTTTTTCCCTTCCTTTGTGGATCGTCTCATTCTGTTTGTGACACTGTACCCTGCAAAACCATGCCGTATTTTACTACCAAGACGCAGTTTCTGAGCATGAGTTATTCCATAACAGACACAAGCAGTTCTGTTGCTGAAGAACTGAAACGTAAACAAAGGAATTATGATCCATATTACAACATTATTGCTTCGTTGGACTAAACGTGCTCCATGAGATGTCGTTCAGTGGATCCTTACCTTTCTAACTAAACTGGGATTTACAGCTGTGGATGTGTTTATGACTCATTATTATGACGAATCTGGTATGTACTGCGTTTTCATTGTTCATGTTTTAATGTGTACTGCTTACACAAATGTAGCAAATACATTCTTTATAAGCTTTCCATTGAAAAACAGCGATCTGTATTCGATGCTTGAGGCTTAGAACTTTATAATGATATATAGTTTGTCAAGATTAAATTTGTCCCGTTTCATTTAATCTATTCGTAAACACTGACACGTGCGAGTTGAGGGGTGTTGAGGATGCGGGCGTCGGGGTGCAGGTTAACAGGTTTAAAAATAGCAAAAGTGGATTTGGACACGCTCTGAGTGCACCTGTGCCTTTGCGTTTAGATCGTTAAAATAGGGCCCATTGTGTATGTTTTTTTTTTTATAATTATTGAATAGCTTAAGGATTCATATTCATGTTTAGTATGTGTGTGTTTGAATCTACTTGCTTGAAACGTTTCTGACAATCAATTATTTGTCAAATGTATCATATTCTTTTTATAGAAATCATGTCCAAAATTACACTGTGGAGGAGTGGGAAAATTTCAGACCATGTAATTGATAAGATAACATATGATTTATGAATGGGCAGGAGAGACATTGCAACACCCGGAGCAAAGACAATATCTAATTGGTCAAGAAAATAGGTGTGGCCGAAAGGCCACAGTTTAAATACTCAGGACACCATCAAATTTTGCTCTTAGCTTTTGCTTTTAGTTTTAGCTTTTAGCGTTAGCTCTTAGCTTTTGCTCTTAGCCATGATTTTTGTCATTATATTTTGCATTCTTTGAGCGCCATTCCAGTGTGCTTCGGCATGCACGCCCGCTGCTACTAAGCCACAATGAGAAGAAACACCACCTAGTCTCATTAAACTTTACTTCTGTTCTTTTACTTTAGTTTCTTTTCTTTTCCAGTGAGAGTTTCGTGTTCTGAGTTAAGTTTTGTAAAGCTGTGTCTCCGCATCCGACCACGAGTGCCCGCCTAAATCTACAACCAGCCCACAACTCTGCGTCTTCAGACAACTCCCATCCACGGGCTTCCCAAGACGTCACTTCGACGACTGCTAAACTTCCAGCCAATCATCAACCTCTGTAAACCCCCTTTTCTACAACTACAAAGCAAACCCCTTTACACACTCAACACAAGTAACTTACCTCCAGATTCTAGCTTAACTGCTGCATTTAATATAAATTTTAACCTCATTGAGGAACTCAATGCGAGGGTTAATTAAGTGATTGATGGATGTCTATGCAATTTCACGTATTGCCGTAAACTTGGGATTTCATATTTTCATTCTCTTAAACTCATTAAACTTAAACTAACTTTCTCTTCCTGCAACTAGTGTGAATGTGTGTGGTTATGTGTTAGATTAGTTTACTGTATATGTCTTAGAATTATCTAATATATTGGAAAGAGAAGTAACTTGTGTTTTGTGCTTGCAAGTTAAAGTCTTAAACTGCCAATCTTGTTACTGTGCTAATTAATAGTGTTTTCACTATACTTTGGATATTAATATCCATTGCAGAGTTGATGTTTTACAGCTCATTCAATTAATCGCTGTCTGTTTCAGGGATCAGCTGTAAAACAGTGATTCTGTCCAAATTCCCTTTAAAATATTAAATGATTCCCTTTGAGCTAAGTTGACCTATTTCCCTTACAAAGTTCAGAAGAACTGCATTTATTTGAAATACAAATCTTTTGTAACATTAGGAATGTCTTAACTGTCTTTATTTAATTCAGTGCATTCTTGTTGAACAAAAGTATCCATTTATAAAAAAATAAATAAGTAAAAAAAAACAAAAAACAACAACATTGTAATCCCAAACTTTTGAATGGTAACGTCATGAATCAAATGGCAGAATCAAGTTTAGTCAATGTTAATTTTTTTTAGGCTACATCTCTTACATATGATCTTAGAATAATATTTGCTATGTGTCATATGTTTATGCAGCAGATTCAGAAAGGATGTTTACATCACACACATCTTTTTAGTTTGTACAAGAATTCAATAGTGGTTCAGCATACTCAAAATTCTGGAAAATGTTATTAATAGCATCCTCCACACCAAACATTTTCCAAGATTTTGATTGTGAAACACTATTGAATTCATATATTTAAAACAAAATGTCACCGTCTCACTTAAAAACACTGTTTCTGACGTGCGCTGTACACAGTAGACTGGGTCATCAGAGCAGAGTAGCCTCACAGAAAAGAGGGGTTTTGAAAGATCTTCAAATGAATTGCTTGAGAGTTGTTGAGAAATTAAGTAAAATTAAATGCATATAATAAGAAAATTCAAATGTTTTTTTGTTTGTTTGTTTTTTATCTTGCATGCAAGTAAACCTGTTGTTGGGGACTCCTAATACCAAATTATGACCCAAACAGGATAATAGGGGCACTTTAATTAAATTTGGTTAATAATCATTATCCTTAAGTATCATCTTAATTATTGTTGACATCCAAAAAAAATTTGTTTCATCAGTAATTGTGTTGGCAAGTTTAACATTGCATGTGCACAAGTCATAAGATAAATATTCAAAACAAAATGTGTAAGTGTCACATAAAGCATCAATAACATAAAGCAGTTCTGTCCACTCATAGCCACGTGCATTCAGGCAAACCACTTAGTCCTACAATCACTCACAATCCTCCACACTGCTGTGAACATCAGGAGGATGGAAAGTGGGGCAGGGGGTGTCCGTTAGTAGCTCTGGCCATCCCTGAGGTCATGGAGCAAGGCATCAGCGAACGCCTCCCACTGTTGCTCCCTCCAGCACAAATATAGGACAAACCACTCCCGGCTCTATCGCTATTCTCCTGTTTGTGGGCTTCAGAGTGAATCATGATCAATGGCTAATACAGGCAAAGAAACAAGATGCTGGGTGTCAGTCGGGTAATTTTGTTTACCTAGGAAGTTGAGCGTACCTTGCTGAGATGATTACAGGGTTATGATTATTGTTATCAAGTCATTCATTGTACTTAACCTGCTGTCGCTTTCAATTATCACCGTTTGGGTCTTCAAATCCAAAGCCTGAGCTGTGGCGGCCCCCTGAGAGTGATATTACCTTAAAAAGGAAATCTATGCACATCACTCTCTTTCTGTGTCTTTACATTCCAAGTCCAGATAGCCTTTGTTCCTTTAGCTTGCAGGTTAGTCTGGGTTAGCTTCTTAAATTGATGTGGACTTTTTAGGGGCCCTTTGTCAATGTCAATGTCAATGTCACCTTTATTTATATAGCGCTTTAAACAAAATACATTGCGTCAAAGCAACTGAACAACATTCATTAGGAAAACAGTGTCAATAATGCAAAAATGAGAGTTAAAGGCAGTTCATCATTGGATTCAGTTATGTCATCTCTGTTCAGTTAAATAGTGTCTGTGCATTTATTTGCAATCAAGTCAACGATATCGCTGTAGATGAAGTGTCCCCAACTAAGCAAGCCAGAGGCGACAGCGGCAAGGAACCGAAACTCCATCGGTGACAGAATGGAGAAAAAAACCTTGGGAGAAACCAGGCTCAGTTGGGGGGCCAGTTCTCCTCTGACCAGACGAAACCAGTAGTTCAATTCCAGGCTGCAGCAAAGTCAGATTGTGCAGAAGAATCATCTGTTTCCTGTGGTCTTGTCCTGGTGCTCCTCTGAGACAAGGTCTTTACAGGGGATCTGTATCTGGGGCTCTAGTTGTCCTGGTCTCCGCTGTCTTTCAGGGATGTAGAGGTCCTTTCTAGGTGCTGATCCACCATCTGGTCTGGATACGTACTGGATCCAGGTGACTGCAGTGACCCTCTGATCTGGACACAGACTGGATCTGGTGGCCACGGTGACCTCGGAACAAGAGAGAAACAGACAAATATTAGCGTAGATGCCATTCTTCTAATGATGTAGCAAGTACATAGGTTGTTATGGGAAGTGTTTCCGGTTCCGGTTTACCTAATTAATGCAGCCTAAAAATCCTTTAACGGATTTGGATAATAAAAGCATATTAGTATGTTATGTGTATGCCAGGTTAAAGAGATGGGTCTTTAATCTAGATTTAAACTGCAAGAGTGTGTCTGCCTCCCGAACAATGTTAGGTAGGTTATTCCAGAGTTTGGGCGCCAAATAGGAAAAGGATCTGCCGCCTGCAGTTGATTTTGATATTCTAGGTATTATCAAATTGCCCGAGTTTTGAGAACGTAGCGGACGTAGAGGATTATAATGTAAAAGGAGCTCATTCAAATACTTAGGTGCTAAACCATTCAGGGCTTTATAAGTAATAAGCAATATTTTAAAATCTATGCGATGCTTGATAGGGAGCCAGTGCAGTGTTGACAGGACCGGGCTAATATGGTCATACTTCCTGGTTCTAGTAAGAACTCTTGCTGCTGCATTTTGGACTAGCTGTAGTTTGTTTACTAAGCGTGCAGAACAACCACCCAATAAAGCATTACAATAATCTAACCTTGAGGTCATAAATGCATGGATTAACATTTCTGCATTTGACATTGAGAGCATAGGCCGTAATTTAGATATATTTTTGAGATGGAAAAATGCAGTTTTACAAATGCTAGAAACGTGGCTTTCTAAGGAAAGATTGCGATCAAGTAGCACACCTAGGTTCCTAACTGATGATGAAGAATTGACAGAGCAACCATCAAGTCTTAGACAGTGTTCCAGGTTATTACAAGCAGAGTTTTTAGGTCCTATAATTAACACCTCTGTTTTTTCAGAATTTAGCAGTAAGAAATTACTCGTCATCCAGTTTTTTATATCGACTATGCAATCCATTAGTTTTTCAAATTGGTGTGTTTCACCGGGCTGCGAAGAAATATAGAGCTGAGTATCATCAGCATAACAGTGAAAGCTAACACCATGTTTCCTGATGATATCTCCCAAGGGTAACATATAAAGCGTGAAGAGTAGCGGCCCTAGTACTGAGCCTTGAGGTACTCCATACTGCACTTGTGATCGATAGGATACATCTTCATTCACTGCTACGAACTGATGGCGGTCATATAAGTACGATTTAAACCATGCTAATGCACTTCCACTGATGCCAACAAAGTATTCAAGTCTATGCAAAAGAATGTTGTGGTCAATTGTGTCAAACGCAGCACTAAGATCCAATAAAACTAATAGAGAGATACACCCACGATCAGATGATAAGAGCAGATCATTTGTAACTCTAAGAAGAGCAGTCTCAGTACTATGATACGGTCTAAATCCTGACTGGAAATCCTCACATATACCATTTTTCTCTAAGAAAGAATATAATTGTGTGGATACCACCTTTTCTAGTATCTTGGACAGAAAAGGGAGATTTGAGATTGGTCTATAATTAACTAGTTCTTTGGGGTCAAGTTGTGGTTTTTTGATGAGAGGCTTAATAACAGCCAGTTTGAAGGTTTTGGGGACATGTCCTAATGACAATGAGGAATTAATAATAGTCAGAAGAGGATCTATGACCTCTGGAAGCACCTCTTTCAGGAGCTTAGATGGTATAGGGTCTAACATACATGTTGTTGGTTTAGATGATTTAACAAGTTTATACAATTCTTCCTCTCCTATAGTAGAGAATGAGTGGAACTGTTCCTCAGGGGATCTATAGTGCACTGTCTGATGTGATACTGTAGCTGACGGCTGAATGGTTGCAATTTTATCTCTAATAGTATTGATTTTAGAAGTAAAGTAGTTCATAAAGTCATTACTGCTGTGGTGTTGGGAAATGTCAACACTTGTTGAGGCTTTATTTTTCGTTAATTTAGCCACTGTATTGAATAAATACCTGGGGTTATGTTTGTTTTCTTCTAAAAGAGAAGAAAAGTAATCGGATCTAGCAGTTTTTAATGCTTTTCTGTAGGATATGTTACTTTCCCGCCAAGCAATACGAAATACCTCTAGTTTTGTTTTCCTTCAGCTGCGCTCTATTTTTCGGGCTGCTCTCTTTAGGGTGCGAGTATGCTCATTATACCATGGTGTCAAACTGTTTTCCTTAACCTTCCTTAAGCGTAAAGGAGCAACTTTATTTAAAGTGCTAGAAAAGAGAGAGTCCATAGTTTCTGTTACATCATCAAGTTGTTCTGAGGTTTTGGATATGCTAAGGAATTTGGATACATCAGGAAGATAACTTAAAAAGCAGTCTTTTGTGGTAGAAGTGATGGTTCTTCCATACTTGTAACAAGAAGTAGAATTTACAATTTTGGCTATATGAATTTTGCAAAGAACTAAATAATGATCTGAGATATCATCACTTGGCTGAATAATTTCAACACCATCAACATCAATTCCATGTGACAGTATTAAATCTAGAGTATGATTTCGACAATGAGTAGGTCCTGAAACGTGTTGTCTCACACCAATAGAGTTCAGAATGTCTATAAATGCTGATCCCAATGCATCGTTTTCATTATCAACATGGATATTAAAATCACCAACTATTAAAACTTTATCTGCAGCCAGAACTAACTCGGATGTAAAATCACCAAACTCTTTAATAAAGTCTGTATGGTGCCCTGGTGGCCTGTATACAGTAGCCAGTACAAACATAACAGGGGATTTATCATTAACATTTGTTTCTTTGGATAATGTTATATGAAGTACCATTACTTCAAATGAGTTATACTTAAAGCCTGCCCTCTGAGAAATCCTGAAAACGTTGTTATAAATTGAAGCAAGACCTCCACCTTTGCCTTTTAGACGTGGCTCATGTTTATAACAGTAATCTTGGGGGGTGGACTCATTTAAAATAATGTAATCATCAGGTTTTAGCCAGGTTTCTGTCAAACAGAGTACATCTATATTATGATCAGTGATCATATTATTTACAAAAAGTGTTTTCGTAGAAAGGGATCTGATATTCAATAGGCCAAGCTTTATCATTTGTTTATCCATATTGCTTCTGTTTTTTATTTGTTGAACCTCAATTAAATTGTTAATCTTAACTTGGTTTGGACGTTTTTTGTATTTTCTAGTTCGGGGAACAGACACAGTCTCTATAGTGTGATATCTAGGTGAAAAAGTCTCTATGTGCTGAGAATTAACTGACCTCTGTGACTTTGTGTTACCTCATCAGGGGCATGTGGCATTAAAGTTCATGGACAGCTTGAAATGCAACTTATATGTTCATAATGTGTTCATAAATGTCCTCTGATTTACTGCAGGGGGTAGAAATCAGTGGTGCATTGCAATGTTGGTTCTGTTAGCTCATATTTCACTTCACATTATGATCGTTCTTCTGTATGCAAATGGTTGTAGCTCTAATGAAGCCATCTTTGACATGACTGATTCTGCTGTCAATGACCGTGGGTCTAGCGTCGCTTATATAAATGGTGCAAATCAATGTAGTTGTTCTGATCAATGATTTCTGAGTATGTAAATGATGAGTTCATAACTCTTCAGGCTGGTTGCACATGACAAATATTAGTGAAATTAATTAAGCGTAACAAGCTACGTTGCCCACTGAGATTGCGTTCAATATGCATTTTTCCCATCTTGTTTTTTGTTATCACCTGAGTAAACAAACATAAATCTTGATTCGTAATTATTTTTGAAACATCCTGTATTTTTTTTTAGGGGATCTTTTTTTATATATTGCAATGTTGTTGTCACCAATACTGTATGTGTAATAAAACTGACATCCTGGGGTGGGCAGGGAACTTGTTACACTTTGAAAATGAAGGAAAAATTTCAATGCTCTGGATCCAATTAAAACTGAGCAACCAAGTGGCTGCCATCCCATAGTCAGGTGCTCTGGTATATCATTAAGGAGCCTCAATCCAGAAACATAGCTGACACAATAGACAAGACAGAGACAAAACTGTCAGGCTTCCTGCTTTGGAAATCCTCAAATGCCATGTCACGCCTGCTTGTTATGTGCAACATATCTATTCATGCAACATTCTGCAACATCCAGCTAAAGTTGCAATTTAGGTAACTAGTGTGTGACAACACTTGTTGGAGCTCAAATCTGGTCTGAGTGGGTGTGCGGCAACTGTAGACTGAAACAACTTGGGCTGTCAATTTAACATGTTCATTGGTGCAATTATAAGTATTATTATTAATTACCCATTAAAATTAAAAGCATTTATTTATACCCCTGAATTTTAAACTAGGCCTCATTATGTCTATTTAATGTTTTCATATGCTATAATAATGTCTGGGGCTTTTATTTGTAAATATGTATACATGTAATTAATTTTGGTTATTTTGATCAATTAGTCATCATGTCATGTACTTAAAAAGTTTTAATAGTTTGACAGCCTTTGAAAAAATGCACGCAGTATGTTGTGCTGTAGTCAAATTGACCCTGTTATGAATAACTAGTTAATTTGTACTATATATATATATATATATATATATATATATATATATATATATACACACACACACATTATATATATATATATAATTAAAGTAGGTAAAACATTTGAAGAGAAACATAACTTAATCATTACTGTGCTCTTGAGAAAGTTGCTTGAGGGGAATTGTTCACTGTAATGATTTTAAAACGGCTGATACAATTCCTGCTGAATTTTAGGACTTTTCATTTCATTTCAGGGGTTCAAAACTTAAAATGCTTCAACCCTTTCGACCAACCGGTTTGACTGAGAGCTAAATCATGTAATTTGTCATCTTGACAGGCAGGCCTGTAATAAAGCAGTGCACCTGGAAGAGAAATTTATATTTCTGTGTAATCTGCATTTTAAATGTGATTTTCATTTGTACATGTACTGCAGCAAAGAAAGTCTTATCTATAGGCCTGTCCTGAACCTAATGAAAAAGGGATGGGGATTTCTGGAAATTTCACATCAGACAAACAACAACAACAAAAGATTTTAAGCCTGAAGTAAAGGACAAAATAAATAAATCTGTGCAGCCTGAAGAAATCATCTGCATGCTGTCCAATGTAATTTTATCTATTGCGAATTATAACTTTATTTTTTAGATTTTGAATGTTCTGTAATTTTACTTTTTTATAGTTCAAAAACGTCTACAGGTTACGTACGTAACCATGGTTCCCTTTCAGTCGGTCACTCTCGACGCCACGTCGGTGAACGACGCAAAATATGATATTGCTTCGATAGACCAATCTACTTTAAGTGTAAACTAAACGAGCCAATGCACATTGGCATGCAATTATTGCATCCAGCTGCCACTGATCATAGCGTGAATATAAGAAGGCAGCAGGTGCAATGCATACCAGCTTTTCACTTCAAAGCCGAGCGACAGTATTGTTCTGCTTACCTCAACTGTGTCTATGGTGAACTGCGAGTTCAGCACGCTCTGGGAAGCTTCCTGTGTTGGCGAGACGGTGTTTCAGCGGCAGTTGTTCCAGTGTCGAGTGGGTTGCGCACTTCAGGCTGCACTACCCCGTCATGTTGCAAGTGGCCATCTCCCCTGTGCGCCTCAGGCTGCGCTGACACCCTCTGGGATAGTGACAAAGTCTGAGTTGGATACCGAAATGGCAGCTATGCTTTCCCGGGCTGCCGAGAGGGTAGGGCTCGAGTGGAATCCTCCACCACATCCCGAGCCCTCGGTGCTTGATGATTGGTTTATCGGGGTGGCGCGCGCTGGTTCTCAGTACCCCACCCCAGTGCCTTTCTTTCCGGAAGTGCACGATGAGCTAACCAAGTCGTGGACGGCACCTTTTACTACCAGAAACCGGCCGGTGGGCTCCTCCTCCCTCACCACCTTCGATGGAGGTGCAGTGAAGGGGTATTCGGTAATCCCGTCAGTGGAGCGGGCGGGAGCGATGCAATTGTGTCCTAAGTCCGCCTCCTCCTGGCGTGGAGACCCGGTGCTTCCTTCCCAGCCTGTAGGCACTCATCTGGTCTGACCGGCAGTGCCTATGCGGCTTGCGGGGAAGCTGCTTCCACCTTACACGCCATGGAGTTACTGCAGGTGCACCAGGCTAAGGCACTGAAGGACCTGCACGAGGGTGATCATGACCCAGAAGTTCTAAAGGAGCTCCGAACCGCCACTGACCTAGCACTCCAAGCGACGAAGGTCACCGCAAGTTCCCTGGGTTGTGGGATGTCCACTGCCGACAGTACTCAAATGATCGACAAAAGAGCAGTTTCCCTTATCTCTGGGTCCCAGGAGGGCACGGAGAGTTGCGGACGAGGTCATGCTTACCCAAAGACTTCCCATTCACGGGGTCATGGTACGCAGCAATAGCGGCAACCTGGACTTTGAGGGTGGAGGGAGACAGCCTTTGCTCCAGCCCTGGCTGCAAAAAGGAAAGCACGACCGCAATCGGGCATCTTCGGGGGTCTTCTCTGCGAAAAGAACACCACTCGATGAACAGGTTCCACTTCAAGGCGTATGCGTTTCTCGTAGACGGTGCTCTTGCCGAAGTGATGGTGTTCACTATCTCTTGGGGTAGGTCACCTAGAACCTCCAGACATGGAGTTTCCAAAGGTCTTGACGTGGGTTCCAAATGGTGCCCCGTCTCTGAGTTAGTAGTTCCCTCCTCAGAGGAATCGGCCAAGGAGGGGCAGTCGAGAGGAGCACTAGTTTCTGGGAACCAGGTCCAAGTTGGCCATACAACCACGCTGCTCCTCCTCATCGGCTGGTAAGACTCACCGTTCCAACGCTGTGAGCTCCCGTTAAACATCGGCTTGAGCCCTACCGACTGGGCGACTCTAACCACATAGTCCAGTACCTGCAGCCAGTAGGGCCTACCATTCCAACGCTTAAGTCACTCCCACTGGAGTACATAGGCTCTTCCGGTCTGCCAACAAGATGACTTCCCAGAAAAATAAAATCAGCCCCCGCCAGTACTCAATGCTATTTTGGGGGGCATTCTTAATCTGGCGGCTGTTCTCTTGTCCATTTGCTTTTGATGGGGTACTCTAGGTTCGGGTCATTCCCGAGCTCGGAGCCCTTCTCTGGACAGTACTCCAAATACGCATACCATACCTCAGCTAAATATATGTAAGCGTGAACTCGTGAAATGATGTTCTCGTAACAAGATTCGGGAGGAGCGCGTCAGATACTTAGCCTAATCAATACAGGTGGACCACAATCTAGTAATCAATACCACAGTATAAATATTGCTGACTTACCTCTATCCATTGACGGTTTATCAGCATCCCTTCTCCACCCCATCTCCTCACTTCAAGTTCACGTTATAAATAGACAGGGAAGGGGGGGTACTCTAGGTTCGGGCCATTCCCAAGCTCGGCGCCCTTCCCTGGACAGCACGCCAAATACGCATACCATACCTCAGCTAATTATATGTAAGCGTGGACTCGTGAATTCATTTCTGATATGTGTAGACAGTGTTCAGGTTGCTCACCGTCTGTGCTTGCAATAATTCATGAGAGAGAGTGTGAAAGAGAACGTTATTAATGAATAACTGTAAACACACTAAGATTCAGAGGAAATTAATCCCCAGATGAATACATTTCCAAAACTGTTACAGACAACTGACCTTAGCAAGGCCATAAAAGTCCAGAGGGCAGAAATGGAAACAAACACTGATACAAAAGAAAGATGCTGATCTAAAGCCCAGGGTAGTTGTGTTTTCAAAGTTTTGTGTGTGTTTGTGTATGATTTAGACCACTCATATGAATGCAGTGTGATCATAATGTCTAGGCTTTTTTTAGAATATTAGATGTCCTGTGTTATATCTCATTTTAAAATCCAAAGCTTTCTTCTGAATTGATATTTATCTTAAACCTGAAAAAAAAAATCAAACCAACCATTCTTAAATGGTTTGTATATAGACATATATACATTAAGAATGTAATATTTATGTATGCATATTTTGGATATAGAGTTTTAATAGAAGAAACAAGTATAACTTTACATAAAAATGGTATATTGCCATATGTAGAGAGTTACTGGTATCCTTTAAGAGATGCTTAAGAAATTAATTAATTTACTGTATGGACCAATTCCAAAAAGATATTAGTGGTTAAAATCCCTAAAATGTCCAAAATGCCATTACAAGTAAATTCCAATTCAATTCCCTGTTAGATGTTTCTAATTAAACTTAAATTCATACTCATTAAAGGGAACCAATTCTTAAAATTGTAGTTTACAGCATTATATTTTGAATATTGTAACACACAGACAATGGGACAGAAGGTAAGAGCGAGTTGGAATTGGTGAGCCTGACCGACAAATATTGAGTAGTAGGTGAAACAAGTACCCTTCAAATGTTACATTAAAAGCAAATGTTATACTACCTTCAGTAGAGGATTTTTTCGCATTTTTAAGAGATCATATTTAATTTATAGAGTGCAGCAGCGGGACTCCAGAAGTAAAAATCCCATTCATTGTCTCTACATGGAAATTGATTTCAGTGCTGAAATATAAACCTTTCAAGACAAAGGTTGGTAATTGTTGGTATATGCCTCTGTCTAAGCTACAAATCAATATGAGTCAACATTAATGACCTAATGGAGTCTGTCTGTGCACTCTCAAACAATATATATATATATATATATATATATATATATATATATATATATATACACACACACTAATAATCAGTGACAGCAGGGCAAAATTCAAAATGTAAGGACCGCCTACCTTTCAATTTACGAGTGTGAATTTGAGTTGAATTTGTCACACCTTAAAGGAAGTTGAAGTGGAATTTACTAGAAATGTCATTTTGGAAATTTTAACCAGAATTGTTATTTTGGAAATTGTCCATAACTTTATTAAATATAAAGAAGTACATAAAAATTGAATGCACACATCTGACATTTGTGTATTGTCTTTAAGGCTTATAAAACTTTTAAAACGTTTTCAAGTCATCATTCAAAGTTGTTCTTGACTTTTTTACTTTCAGAAATTCAAGTTTGAATAACAGATATGCATCTTGTCTTGTACTTTTGTCCTTTTCAAATACATCTTTGCAATTTTATGATACAAGCTGGTTGGTGTGGTAAAAAAGCTCAGAAGCCTTTGCTGAAGAGTTTTCTTTTAAATGCCTATGAAGTAAATGATCGGGAAACAGTTGTGGTACAAAGCCTGCTTACAAAGTGGATGGTCACTCCTGAAATCCTCCATTAGGGTTGACCATGTTTAAAACTGATCTTACAACCTTAGTTCCAGTTGATTGCCTACATCAGTAGCAACTAGAAAACATTTGCAACTCCATCCAGTTGCTTCTGCACTCAAGAAGGTTGCACATATTGTTTGGACACCTGTCATTCAAACTCATCAGAACAAAGAACACTCTCTAGTTGACTCAATTTTGGAAACATCCAAATTCTGCCTCTGCCTCTGGGTTCTTTTTTTCTTTTTTTTTTTCTTTTTTTAATAAACTTTGGCAATGTGGCAAAGCAGCTGAATGGATCTGGGTGAGGCTGTGAAAACATCTGCCCTGAAGATATGTCAGGCGTGTAATCAGTAAACTATACTGCCACTCATTTCCTCATCTCTTGCCGCCATCCACAGAACCTTCAGCTTACAGGGTTTGCAAAGTCTTTTGAGGGATTTGTTAGCTGCAGAATTAGTGAACGCTTCCATTACTGCTGTCAGTACAGGTGTGATCTGAAAGAGCTATATTTTGGTCAAGTTTCATGTTAGCTTGTGGTTTTTATATAAAAATTATGGGCTGCTCCTAAGTGTTATTTTTCAGGGTTTTTGTACAAATGTGCTGTCCATGGTTCTGAAACTGAAAAAAAGCTCTTGGATCAATATCTTGTTTTGGTCCTGTCAAACAAACAATGCATTTGTTTAATACTGTACATCTAAAACCAGGGGGAATGATTAAGGCTGAACCCTAAACCTTAACCTGAAATATGTTTGGTTCACACAAATGTTTTTCCAAGACCAACAGTGTTGTTGATTTCTCATCAGTTTATCCATTTAATATGTTTCCAATTAGTTTGTGTCATTATTTATCTCCAAAAGGCAGTTTGGTATATTGAAGAGGTAATAGATAGATTTTTATTTATTTTGTCTCTGTAAAGGGTAAAGCATTTAAACAAATACTTGGGAGCTTAAATGTGGGAGATTTTGGATGTGACTTGTAAACAGGTGCTTATGTGCCTTTTAATAAAACTGGTACTTTTGTGTCTTATGATCAGATTTGATCCTGACCTTTTCTTTATTTTGCTTCACTCGTTCTCTCTCATGCTCTCTAATGACAACATGATTTCAGTGTCTGGACTGGTATATGGGTGAATCTCATGAAAACCTAATAAAGCCTTTTTTAGGACCATTAAGATTTCTGCATTATGGCATTATTTTCTTGACAGTTGAACATCCCAAACATATATATTGCACAAGCCCCTCAGTAGATATTTTTAGGTTAGTGTTAGGTCTGTCTACTGAGAGGCTTGTGAAAAAGAAAGAAAGAAAGGGGGGGGCAGAGCAAGGAAACAAAGTAGCATGATTAATCCTCCCAAATATTGAACCATAGAAGGGCTCCAGTTTACAAAAAAAAAAAATAAAAAATAATAATAATAATAATAAAGTAGCAATTAACATTTCCTTGATGGGGCATTAGAGTGTTTAAATTAATTCTAATGCTGGCAAAAAGATTCAGACAGAGAAGGTGAGAGACATGCAGAATGAGTAAAAGAGAGGTGAAAAAGTAGTGCTCTGATTGGAGAACGATTTGCAATGACAAACAGAAGATAGCATATATCTATGGCCATCATCTTTCTTTACTGCTGGTCATCAAGCAAGATCATTCTCTCTCCACCTACCTGAGACTCATTAAACAGATGTGAGGTAAGATAAATCAGTAGAAATGAAATGGATGTGTTCAAAACATTGCAGTGTGTTTATGAGACTCTGAATTGCAGCTGGAGAAATAGAGCAGGCAATATTTGCAATGTGCATTTCATTAAGGATGTTTCCTTGTGCTAAGCAACTGACAGCAGTGAATAAACTGAGGTCAGAAGTGCTGTTTATGCATGCACAACTCCTTTCAGCCTCTGATAACCCCTTTTTTATTTGCTGTAAAGCTCTCAATCTATCAGCACTTTGATTCTGCTGAGCTCCTCAGTGTTTGCATTTAGCACAGAGTCATGTAGACTGTTCTGTGTGATTCACGCCTCTACATCAGCTTAGCAATTCAGTTCCAGCACTTCAGCTCAGTCTAAGAAGTGGTTACTCATTGTCCATGGAAACAACATTTCATCCATTTTAGATGAAACTGCCCATCTATATTGTTCAATCACTCTATATTGTTTTCCTTATACACTGGATACAATGGAAAGAAATTGTGATATGTTTGTCTATTGGATGTCATTTGAGAATTCTCTGATTGGTAACTCAGAGGCTGTTGGAACAAACAAATACATCATTAAACAAGATTCATAACCCCAGCTTACTCTAGCAAGATTTTCCTTGTAGTAAACTGCATGGTATAGTGTTGAGAAAGCATTTGCATTTTTTTTTTTAGTCCTTAACCATACATAACTGAGTAGCATTACATAACATTTTTTGAGTATTTGCTATTTACAAGTGTATCTCAATTTACAAGTGTATCTCAATAAATTAGAATGTCGTGGAAAAGTTCATTTATTTCAGTAATTCAGTAATTCAGTAATTCAACTCAAAACACCCGCAAAGGTTTCCTGAGCCTTCAAAATGGTCTCTCAGTTTGGTTCACTAGGCTAAACAATCATGGGGAATACTGCTGAACTGACAGTTGTCCAGAAGACAATCATTGACACCCTTCACAAGGAGGATAAGTCACAAACATTCATTGCCAAATAAGCTGCCTGTTCACAAAGCGCTGTATCCAAGCATGTTAACAGAAAGTTGAGTGGAAGGAAAAAGTGTGGAAGAAAAAGATGCATGACCAAACTGAGAGAACCCCAGCCTTATGAGAATTGTCAAGCAAAATAAATTCTAGAATTTGAGTGACCTTCACAAGGAATGGACTGAGGCATACAGACGTGTCAAGGAATTTGGCTACAGTTGTCATATTCCTCTTGTTAAGCCTCTCCTGAACCACAGACAAAGTCACAGGCGTCTTACCTGGGCTAAGGAGAAGAAGAACTGGACTCTTTCCCAGTGGTCCAAAGTCCTCTTTTCAGCTAGGTTTGTATATCATTTGGAAACCAAGGTCCTAATGTCTGGAGGAAGGGTGGAGAAGCTCATAGCCCGAGTTGCTTGAAGTCCAGTGTTAAGTTTCCAGTCTGTGATGATTTGGGGTGCAATGTCGTCTGCTGGTGTTGGTCCATTGTGTTTTTTGAAAACCAAAATCACTGCTCCCATTTACCAAGAAATTTTGGAGCACTTCATGCTTCCTTTTGCTAACCAGCTTTTTTGAAGATGCTGATTTTTATTTTACAGCAGGACTTGCACCTACCCACACTGCCAAAAGCACCAAAAGTTGGTTAAATGACCATGGTGTTGGTATGCTTGTCTGGCCAGCAAACTTGACTTGAGAAAATCTACAGTATGGGGTATTGTCAAGAGGAAAATGAGAAACAAGAGACCAAAAAATGCAGATGAGTTGAAGGCCACTTTCAAAGAGATCCACCTGTATATTTGGTCTCCTAAACTGTCCTAAAATATGAATTGGTTTGTTTGGATGATTCATAAAACAATTTACTTCAGTCAATTTTTGTAGCAGGTCATGCTCTTGTTGGCTGACGTCAAAAGTGCCCAAGCTTTATAATATTCTGTAGTCCAGACAGAAATCGGCTCCCTCATCCATCTCTCTCTCTCTTTTTACACTTTTGTTCAGAAGTTTGAAGTTGGAAAGATTATTATTATTATTATTATTATTATTATTTAGAAAATGTCTCTTATGACCACCAAGGCTGTATTTATTTGACCCAAAATACAGTAATATTTTGAAATATTATTACAATTTAAAATACCTGTTTTCTATTTAAAAATATCTTATAATGCAACTTATTCCTGTGAATGCAAAGCTGAATTTCCAGCAACGATTACTCCAGTCTTCAGTGTCACATGATCCTTCAGAAATCATTCGATATTGATGATTTGGAGTTTAAATAATATTTATTATAATGTTTTCCAGGATTATTTATTGAACAGAAAGTTCAAAAGAGCTTCATTTATGTCAGACAAAATTCTTTGTAACTTTCACTTTTAATCAGTATATTACATCATTGCTGAATAAAATTACTAGTTAAAATAAAAAAAATAAAACTATAATCATTGTTCTGATTCTTTACCTAGCCTACATTTTTTTTGAGTATTGAGTAATTTATTGTCACGTTACCATGATAATAATTTAGTAAGAAGATAAATATGGCTTTTCAAAACACCAATTATAGCTCCTGAATGTGGCATGCATTTGCAAACATTTTGTATTCCTGAAAAACCAGGTACAACCTGGTCTGTCTACATGCATACCCCTGTTGACTTGGCATTATTGAACCAGGGTATTGATTGGTTGGCAGCTATTATATTGGTATGTATGGACAATGTAAGTCCCAGACAGTATAGAGTGTGACTCCGAACTGAACAGCAGAACCCTGGAGAACTGCCTCTCTGCTTTGCTAAATGAGATCCATTACAGTAGAGTTAACTGAGTACATCTCGAAAATAACAGTATACATAGTAATGAGGTGAAATAATGGAGCCCAGTCCATTTGGAGAGTTTTTCTTGTGTTGTTTTGCCGCTGCTCTTGAACGTCAAGCTGTTTGGGTGACTAAATGTTTGTGTTAACAAACTTCATATCTGAATTTATCATTTCTGACTTTCCCTTCATAGCTTTCCACAGCTATCAGCGGAGATTGGATAATGCAATTTGGTTGTATGAAATCACTGTAGGGTAAACAACAGTTTGGATCATTTCAATAGTGCAGTCAGTTGATATATTTGAAATGTGCAGAAACAATTAAACAGATGCACTGATTGGGATGGCCAGGAGGCTTTGTTTGGAGAACAAACTTTACCAATGAGAAGTGAAGGCCCTCAGCTGTTAAATCACAGATTTAGGGGTGACCGTGTAGCACTGACCGCTTTATCACTGAGACGACGTGGTTTGACAAATATTAGGAGAAGATTAGGTGATATACTAGTTATGCTCAACTTAATTGTTCTTGGTGCCATTTGAGCACATTTACCTAGCGAAGATAAGCCAGAAATTTAAGCAGTTTGTGGCATATGAATCCGAAAGAATGTGCTACATTTTTTCGTACCCAGTTGAGACATGTGACCCACCCAGCAGGCTTGTTTACAGTGCACTGTTTTGAGGTATTAAATAAAATTACCCTGACTGCAATTTAAAAAAAAACTTATTAATATTTCAAGATGCACAGTGGAGACCTTGAGGTCCGAATTATCTATTCTGTTTAATGACGACTGATTACTGTTATTATCTTTCTCCCTATCAGGCGTCCCTTTAAAACCCTCCCTATTGATCTCCATCGCCAGCTGTATTTTGCTTGAGACAATTACATCTAATTGTAATGACTGTTTCTTATCTGTGCTATTAAAGGGCATTAACAGACAAAGATGTTCATTGATCCCTTGCTTTTTTTAATCCATCTTACAGGATAATAGAGAATTTTTAGCCAAAGATAATTATCTCTGAGGGACCACCCATGAGTCAAATTCTGTTTTATGTGCTTAAGATTAATTTGAGAACATTTTGTCCGAGAGTTTGACTATTGGTCCAGTTGTGTTTATTTTTGATGTGTTTACGTGCTCTGATCACTCTTCTTTTTTCTGATTTTCTGATGTAGAAACTAATTAAATAAAAGTAGCTTCAATATTAATTAAATTTTCGGGTTTGGAGCTCATTTGAATGCAGCAACAGCAGGCTTCATTGCTGTTTTCCATTTCATATTGTATTTTAAATGTTTTATTAAAGCTGAACAGTAATTAAACTGTCCTGTCTCATATTTAGTTTTATTTATTCTACTGAATCGTTCATTCAGATAATTCTCAAAAATTATATTCACAAAATAATTCACTAATTCATTTTAGGTCTTTGAATAGCAGGATATTTGATAAAAAATCGTATGTTCATTACTACATTTTGTGATCAGTTATATAAATGATTCTTTTTATTATTATTAATTAATTTTGTGTAGCAGTATTTAAATGTCAATTCATTTGTTCAACTGTAATGCTGTCACCATATTTATTTAGAACTTCTCACTTAATTTTTTTTTATTAATTATTTAACTACACTGATGCTAAGAGGGGAATGTCTTATTTAAATAATATTAATTAATGATGAGTAAACTTTTTATAATAATAATAATATATAATACTGTGAAATAATAATAAAATGTAATATAATATAATTATAGTTAAATAAAACCACTTTAGTTTCCTTTAATCTTTACTTTACTTTTCTTTAAATGAAATGTTAACTGACATTTTTTCTAGCATTTCTCATTTTCATTTAAACTTGATGAACTAAAATAAATAAAAGTACATCTGAAATAAAGATGATAACTATATATATATAAATATATATATATACAGGTCCTTCTCAAAAAAATAGCATATTGTGATAAAGTTCATTATTTTCCATAATGTAATGATAAAAATTAAACTTTCATATATTTTAGATTCATTGCACACCAACTGAAATATTTCAGGTCTTTTATTGTTTTAATACTGATGATTTTGGCATACAGCTCATGAAAACCCAAAATTCCTATCTCAAAAGATTTGCATATTTCATCCGACCAATAAAAGAAAAGTGTTTTTAATACAAAAAAAGTCAACCTTCAAATAATTATGTTCAGTTATGCACTCAATACTTGGTCGGGAATCCTTTTGCAGAAATGACTGCTTCAGTGCGGCGTGGCATGGAGGCAATCAGCCTGTGGCACTGCTGAGGTGTTATGGAGGCCCAGGATGCTTCGATAGCGGCCTTAAGCTCATCCAGAGTGTTGGGTCTTGCGTCTCTCAACTTTCTCTTCACAATATCCCACAGATTCTCTATGGGGTTCAGGTCAGGAGAGTTGGCAGGCCAATTGAGCACAGTAATACCATGGTCAGTAAACCATTTACCAGTGGTTTTGGCACTGTGAGCAGGTGCCAGGTCGTGCTGAAAAAGGAAATCTTCATCTCCATAAAGCTTTTCAGCAGATGGAAGCATGAAGTGCTCCAAAATCTCCTGATAACTAGCTGCATTGACCCTGCCCTTGATAAAACACAGTGGACCAACACCAGCAGCTGACATGGCACCCCAGACCATCACTGACTGTGGGTACTTGACACTGGACTTCAGGTATTTTGGCATTTCCTTCTCCCCAGTCTTCCTCCAGACTCTGGCACCTTGATTTCCGAATGACATGCAAAATGTGTCCAAAAGTCCAGTGCTGCTTCTCTGTAGCCCAGGTCAGGCGCTTCTGCCGCTGTTTCTGGTTCAAAAGTGGCTTGACCTGGGGAATGCGGCACCTGTAGCCCATTTCCTGCACATGCCTGTGCACGGTGGCTCTGGATGTTTCTATTCCAGACTCAGTCCACTGCTTCCGCAGGTCCCCCAAGGTCTGGAATCTTTCCTTCTCCACAATCTTCCTCAGGGTCCGGTCACCTCTTCTCGTTTTGCAGCGTTTTTTGCCACACTTTTTCCTTCCCACAGACTTCCCACTGAGGTGCCTTGATACAGCACTCTGGGAACAGCCTGTTCGTTCAGAAATTTCTTTCTGTGTCTTACCCTCTCGCTTGAGGGTGTCAATGATGGCCTTCTGGACAGCAGTCAGGTCGGCAGTCTTACCCATGATTGCGGTTTTGAGTAATGAACCAGGCTGGGAGTTTTTAAAAGCCTCAGGAATCTTTTGCAGGTGTTTAGAGTTAATTAGTTGATTCAGATGATTAGGTTAATAGCTCGTTTAGAGAACCTTTTCATGATATGCTAATTTTTTGAGATAGGAATTTTGGGTTTTCATGAGCTGTATGCCAAAATCATCAGTATTAAAACAATAAAAGACCTGAAATATTTCAGTTGGTGTGCAATGAATCTTAAATATATGAAAGTTTAATTTTCATTATTACATTATGGAAAATAATGAACTTCATCACAATATGCTAATTTTTTGAGAAGGACCTGTATATATATACATATATTAGTGGTGGGCCGTTATCAGCGTTAACGTGCTGCGTTAATGTGAGACTCTTATTGGGCGATAAAAAAAAATATCGCCGTTAATCTATTCTCAAAGTTGAGTTGGGAGCTGGGTCTATACTACGCGAGCTATGATGATTTTCACCCTGATATTTTAGCATGGATGTATACCTAGACGAATCTGTAGGGGGTGAGAACGAGTCTTTAAACCTGTGTGTATGCCTATTAATGTTGATGGAAATTACCACATCAAACGTGACGTGCTAACATGGATGCAGCTGAGGCCGCCGGGTTTGCTTCAGGGAATTTTTATTTTCTTTAAAGAAGCTTCCCAAAGGAAACCTCGACAAGACGCACGCCTGTTTTACACATACTCCGTCTGCAGTGCGTGTGCAGTCCGTGTGTGTTTCGTATGTGGTGCAGAAGCAGCACGGACTCATACTCATTGTGCTTTCACACAGGACACGTTTGCAGTCCGCTACTCGGTACGTAAACGGGGGTGGTGTTGGCGCAGTGGATAAGACACATGCCATTGGCGTGAGAGACCCGGGTTCGAATCCACTGTGAGACACCAATGTGTCCCTGAGCAAGACACTTAACCCCTAGTTGCTCCAGAGGCGTGCGACCTCTGACATATATAGCAATTGTAAGTCGCTTTGGATAAAAGCGTCAGCTAAATGAATGAATAAATGTAAACGATTGCTGCACTGCTGCAGATGCACCGATCCTGGAACGCACTGATGGACCGCAACCGTGTGAACGCTGGAATCCGTTAACATGGGTGCATAAAAAAATATGCAACGCATACGCACTGCAGACGGATTTTGTGTGAAACAGGCGTAAGGTTGTTTGCACCTTGTGCAATGTGGATTTCGTTTACAGCTTTCTCAAGCAGTTTGTGATGCATTTTGGAAACAGGAGATGAGCCCCTGGTCTAATGCACCACCTGTCTTGAGAAACCCGTTCTCAAAGACTTAACGTTACCTTTAGTCATTATTTTATTTGGGTAACACACATATTCTGAATGCCTTCGGCAAAATTCAAATGAGCCATTTAAATCTAGATAAATCAAGATTAATTCCAAGATTACAGTGAGATTAATCTAGATTTAAAAAATTTATCTATGCCCACCACTAATATATATATATAGACACATTTTTAAAAAAAAGAATAAAAATAAGAATAATTCAAATTGCAAAACACACAACAAAATTACTAAACTTTTGACTAAAATTAACATGAAAGCAGAAAATATAAAAATAAAATCTAATCTAAAACATTAACAAAAACTATAATAGTATCCCAATGATATATGATATATAATAATGTATATTAATATAATTTAATTTAATTAATTGTACTATTAATATCTTATATATAACTACAGTTTTAAGAATTGTTTTTCTTTGATGATTTTCTTTTCATACAACTGTAGCTTGTAGTGGAGCTAACTACTTCTAAAGGTTAGCTTGCCTGTAGCTTTGCTTACTACTATGGGTAGTTTGTGGCATGGCAAGTTAAGTTTCATACAAAAAAATTTTTATACTGGTAGTCATATAACTTTATATGTGCATTCTCAAACAGACATACAGTACGCACAAAAACAAAGGCAACAGGCTGAAATGCCTTACACATTCCAAAAAAATTATTGTGTTTGCATCCTCATAAATATGAGCGTGCATCATCCTCTTTTGTGTAATACTATGAAGCAGTTACAGCCCACAAGCTGCATGGAACTAACACATATTTCCCAATATAACTGTATTGTTAGATCACACAGGAAAAAAGGGGCCCTAATTACATCCTCATCTTTCCACAGACTTTAGCCAAGAAGGTTGAAATGTCTCCTTGAAATAAGCACACAGAAAACAGCTTGTCCAAGGACTTGGGAAGGATTGCACTGTATCAGTGCTGTATAAATGTCACCTTTATAATCTTCCTGTATGTAAATGATGCTCGCATATTTGCATTTTTTTGTGTGTGTGTGTGTGTGTTTTTCTCCTTCTATAAAAGCTTCTAAAAGCAGGAGTGACCATGAGATATGCCCCAGAGAGAGGAAGGTAGAGTCTCTTGAGGAAGTACCCTGTCACTGCTGAAAGTTATCGTGCCGGGGGGGGGGGGGCAAACTGGGGAACGAGGAGCTCTGCTTCATCTGCTGCAGAACTGCATGGAGAAATCCTTTAGCTGCCCATTATCTCACATTTTTTTATCTCCATCTTATGGAGGGAGGTTTGGGAAAATGCCTTTATTTTTCATAATCCTCTACCTGCCTTATCCATATTTCATGAAGAACACTGGGGGTATGAAACAGTCTAATACTAATCCACTGTATGATATCTAGATATATATTAGATTAAAATCTCTCACTCTACTGCACTATAATTTTGTTATTATTGATTGCATGGCATCACAAAATGCAAGTCAAGGATGTTCCATACATTTTATTTCTGAAATCGTATTAATGTGGTCCTTTAGTGGATCCATACTAATGTGGTAAGAGAGGGGGAATGCTAACGGGAGTGAAATATCAGATTCAGAGAGAGCGATGATGAGATGGTATGCATTTAGCAAGTTGTTTAAGGCGAGAAAAAAAAGATGAGAGGCTAAGACATTTATTTCCCACATCTCTGAAGCATAAACAACACTAAACATCTGCATATATACAGTGAGGTCTGAGACCACATTGAAAATCTTGATTTAGACCTGCAAACAAGCAGAAAGGTTTTATGCTCACCGAAGACGCATTTACATGAATCAAAATTATATAGTAAAAACAGTTGATATTGACAATACTAGTCAAGTCAATACTTGTAAATACTTGACAAGATACAGATTCTGACTAGCTTCATCAATACTGGTGTTCATTATGATATAAAATAGACATTATCCAAACTAATAAAATACATGGATCACCGGGTTTTGCACAAACCTGTGGAGTTCACATGAAATAAGCGCTGCTTAAGTGTTTTAAGTGAGGCAAAATAAATATATTTTGTCTTATCACATTTTCAGGTTTAAATCAGATTACAAATCGAAGATTTTCAGAGAGTTAAAAACCAAATACTCAGAAATTCAGATTTTTATTTATATGAACTTTTCACTCAGATTGTTCAGTTAATTAGTTGTTATGTTACCTTCCCTTCGCAAATAATGCAAAACCCCAGGAATTTGCACTGCTGTTTTCAGTCATTTGGTATACATTATGTATATGTAAATGATAAATTCAGCAAACCAGATAAATCATTCAGCTTATCAAATCTTCTCAGTCTGCTCGGAAGAATGCTAGGCATAATTTGCACATCTTCACAGCTGTCAGTTACAGATGGTGGGGAAGTGTTTGAGCAGCACAAATCTATGAATTTCTCTCTTCATTGTGTGAGTCAAGAAACTTTTACTTTACTGGGACATGTCCTATCCTCTGCCCTGCTACTTGAGAAAAATAAAAATATAAAAAATCCAGCTGAAACTGCATAGATACTAGAGAAGTTGTTCTCATTTTATAGGCATATTTTTATTCCCCCAAGAAAATAATTCTAATATTGTAAGTACATGCACTTCTTTAGTACTGCTTTAAATTAGTGTAAAAACATGTCTAACATTTGTGTCTTATTTCAGCATGAATGTGACCTCATCTATTTTGTTCCTTAATGAGTTCCTAATGCTGACTTTAGAATAATTTTCCAAAATCTGCATGTCAAAGCATTCAGCCCCTAGAAATATTCTCTTGTATCTATTCTGTTCACTTGAGAAATTATGCCCATTTCATTTGAAGAAATCTGTAATCTGATTGAGACTGGTTCTGCCATGTCAAGCACCCAGCTTGCTTGTGCACACACCCTGCTGTGATCAGTGTGCGAATGTGCTGCGACATATCAAAGAATGTGAAGTGAGTGTTTGTTTCCAGCATGTTGCAGTAATCTGGGTATAGACTGCTCGCTCGGCCGCTGATGTGTCATGTCTGTTTCTCCAAATGACCCAATATGCTCGCTACCAAAGATTATGTCATTTATGAAGAGCTTGGCATGTGGACAAAAAAGCGGATTGTTGGCTTTCGTGGAAGGAGAGAGATAAACTTCCAGGATGCAGGATTATTTGTTTGTGTTTTCCTTTTCTGCCAGTCTGATATGATGGAATCTGGTACTTGTTATTCCTGATTGTCAGGGTTGTAAAATGCCTCACCCTTTACCCTGAATGAATCCCTTTAATTGGTCATTATTGATTCCAGTCCCAGAGCACATCCAAGTTGAAACGTACGTAATTTCGTACCAACAGATGCGGGATTGTGCATTAACCTGATGATTGAAATTTCTCATAGATGGCTTTCCTGCTCTGCCACCTATCTATCTATCTATCTATCTATCTATCTATCTATCTATCTATCTATCTATCTATCTATCTATCTATCTATCTATCTATCTATCTATCTATCTATCTATCTATCTATCTATCTATCTCTCTGTCTGTCTGTCTGTCTGTGTTCATTCATCCGTTGTTATCTGTCAGTCTATTGTTCCTTCTATCCATATATTCATCTGTCTGTGTTGTTATCTGCCAATCTATTATTCCATCTATCCATCCATCCATCCATCCATCCATCCATCCAATTCAGGATTACATTGGAATTTTAAGGGCATTCTTTATTAAATTTTAATTGGTAGTGTCTAAATGTTATGACTACATGATTATGACTACATTTATCATAAAATATTTGAAACATTCTTTATTTGCAATATAGTGCATTGATGAGTTGCTCATAATAAGCAAGAGGTTGCGTTAAGAAAGTAAACAAGGTCAATTTTGATTTCATGTTGATGATGATGTTAACAGTCCATTGGTGATTGTAGCTTTGCTATTTTTAACTTTTGGTTCATTGCAACAGTCAAGCAGTAAGTGTTGCATATTCTCCATTGGGCTCAAGTCCTATAATTTCAATTTGAAAGAAAATAACTAACTCCCCACTTTTGTACTGTGCACTGTTGGACTGTTGATTCCTTTGTGGTGCAGTGTTTTAATGAGGCTTATGGTGCAGCCTCTCATATTCAAGTATAGTTCAGTGGGACTTCTAATTTCTAAGGTACTTGCCTGCATATACTGCAAATTCCCTTGACAGCTGCCTCTTATGATGTTCCTGCTTCTCCTGGAGAAGGGGAAGAAAACTGTGGAATATCATGGCGGAGACAGCACAATTCCCAAATGATACAAACCGTCTACAGAAATTAATTCACTGGCACGTTTATGTTACACTGATATTTCATTTTGCAATGCGGAGTTACATGATTTGTGATGTTTTTAGGGTGAGTGGAGGCTGTTTAGAAAGAAAACACATAATTTTATTCAGGATGATAATAGAATCTTGGAAACAAATCCAGTGCATGGGTCATTCCTGTTATGTTGTGCATTTTCAGATCCCTGTTTGTTTCAATAGAATGGATAAAATTGTAGAACTCACAATTTTTAGTGATGGAAATCACTATATATATATATTCTTTTTTTTCATTTCTTTTTTTTCTCTCTTATTTATTGATTTCTCCTGTCCTATTCTGTTTTTCTTTTGTAATATCCCTTTAAAAAAGTAAGTTCCTTATATTTTTTGAGGGACAACAGCTACAAACATCAGTAACCCTGCATCTCAGTGTGCCTACTTATACTACGCCCTTATAGTATGTACTCTTTTGGTGAAGAAAAAATATACTGAGTAGAAAAGTAGGCAAGCTTTGGAACATACTATCACATCACACACTTGTGTCTTTAAAGGATCACTCTGTCGCACCTGTTACATGGACCCTGTCACTGTAATATTTTCGGCATAATGATGCATTTAAAAGTTAACCACCAAACAGATGTTTATAAAAGTTCACATTGCTGTTTTGGGTTAAATATAACACGGATAACAATAAATAAATATTTTTTACCAGGTTAAATGTTGATTATTATGAACTTAAACCCCTTTTTGTAAACCTCTCTACCAAACCGTCAATCGCAGGCATCCGCCACTTTTGTAATTTTTCTAAAACATTTTATTCGTGTTTGTAGTTCTGGACTGAATCCTTTGCCAAAGCGCAATGGATTGTGGGTAACTTAAGCCATTAGAGTGTGCATGGATCCACACTTCAAAAACTTCACTTCACTTCACTCTTCACTTTTAACATACTATGCTTTGGGACACACTTATTCTAATCTCATACGCCTACTATTTAGGATGGATAGTATAAACATTGAGACGCAGGGTAATTGTTAGTAATGGATTCGATTAGGTCTGTGATATTTAATGGAATTATATTTTTTTCTATTCTTAGGATTAATATCCAGTTTGCTTAGATTAGAAATGTAACAAATTAAAATAAATAAATAAAATGGTTACAAATATCAAATAGCTATCATATTAACTACTGTAACTGTCAATCCCTCACTGAATGGCTGACTTTAAATCTTTATTTCCATCCTGTTAATTTTCTTATAATTAATACAGTTTAAAAGCTTGATTTTGACCAGAACATCTTTCTGATCTTTCAGTCTGCTGAAATTCTTCCTTAAATTACAATGCAAGCATATTTATTCAAGTTATAGAGATCAAAATGTAATGCAAATGACCTGCATAGCAGTGACTTTGGTGTTCAAAGATTATATTTTTAGTCTATCAGATGAGCTATAGGTTTTTTAATAGAATATTTGAGGTCTTTTAAAAGCCACCCTCTTCTTTGATCGTTGACTCAGTGACATTTAGTGTTGCAGTGGGTAGCCAGTCTTCTTTTGTTTTGTGTCTGACAGTGCTGTTTGACGAACTACAGGACTGGTTCATTATGATTCAATCCCAGTGCCTCTTAAGCCCGGAACAGCTGCTCTCGCCTCAAACAAACTTAGAGGAGGGGAAATGTGCTCTCTGCGATCTGTTCCTAGTTGTCTTCTAACGCAGCCTAAGCACACAACCCTCCAACAAGAAGTGACTTTACATAGATCCAAGTGTTGCAGTATATTGTAGGCCACATATCTTGTAGGCAGCTTTCAGTGTACTGTACACAGATGATTTTTCACTTAGGGAAACTTTTCTTTATCCTTGTATGATTTTAAAGTTTTTTATTTTATTTTAATTTATTTATGATAATTATCATTATTATATATATTTTTTTATATATTATTATTATTATTTTTTATATAAAATGATTATTTATATAAAATGGTTTACTTTTAATCACATTTAATATTTTACATATTAAAATTACTTACTTTAAAATGACTTAAATTACTTAAATATGTATTAATATGTAAAAAAAGTATTTAAATTACTTAAATATTTAAACTAGTCCCCCACTCAGACTTGAATTTCCATAAAATAAATAAATAAAAAAACAGCACTTTTTTTTTCTTCTAAGATCTTAAAGGTAAGGCTAATTTTTCCTTGTTTATGACAAATTTTTTTGGGTTCTATTTGAACAGCAGATTGACAGTTTAAAGATCAGCAGTGTCTTTATTTATTTAAATGTAATCCATTATACTCAGTTTTTATTAATATATAGTATATTAACTTAATATTACATTTTTATAATTAAGTTTTATTGGTGGCTTTACAAAACAGGTCACTGGTGGTTAATTTGAGAATTTACATTCAGAAACAACATCTTATAGTTAACTTTGTTTCTAATTTATTGAATTAACAAGTGCAAGGTCAATATTTTCTCCTTCAAAATCTCATTAACATCACACAAAATCCAAAATTCCAGACTGTCACATAGTCTACACTTGACCACAACTCGTGATATTTTAACACAAGAAACTATTTAAGGAGTCTCAAATAGTCCAAAGTGCAAAGTATATACACACACACACACACACACACACACACACACACTGTCACTCAAATGACTCAAAGCAGAATTGAGAGCAGATTCATGCTTTTAATCCAGCTAAGCAGACATAAACTCTAGCTGATGAAATGTATGATTGACATCCACCAGTCCTGAATATCGGCCTTTTATTGTTCATTAAAATGAAATTACAGAGCCTGATGAGGATGTATTTCTCATCAGGTTTGTTGTAGTTGTGTTTGTTTTTTAAGGTCAAGCTCAGCAGTGAAGTTTGTGGGCCGTACAGGTGTGGGCCGATTGTGTTATGGTGCTGTGGATGGTGTCTTCTGGGACACACTCAGCCAGATTGTGATGCCGATGGGAAGAGCAGAGCATATCCTTCACAAGCTGTTCCCAAGCTTTCACTACCGCTAAATATAACACTACCCGTAGCTATTGGGGATGTTTGTTTTTTTGAAGACTGTTTATTTTTTCCTCTTCTAGATCTGTATTTATATATATTTATCACAAAGACACAGTGCCTTGCAGTGATGTAATTTACAAGACTTTTTCCCAACAGTGTAATTCATAAAAAAATTAATTTGCTTGAATTGCCACAGCACTTGTGAGTGGCTCTCAGTGGTGGAACTGGCAAGAGCGTCTTATAACAGAAGGGGCCTTTTGTAAGGAGCAAGGCATTTCAAAATTTGAAAATATATTAAAAAAAATGCACTCTTTGCAATATAGGGTCTCTGAATGAAAGATATTGCACTTCAAAACTTTTTAATTCTACATTTCGTCATTTTTAGAGAATGTTCTGCTGTGTTGAGAGTGCTGACTGTTTGCTAGGATGTTCTGCTTGCAAGAATAAAACGTTCCACCCAGAAGTCATTTTGTTCCCTAGATTTGACTCTGGTTTCTATAAGCATGCCTGTTGGATTCTCCCACACTTTTAATTGTCTACCAGGCAAAACATTTACCTTTTGTGCATTTGAAAGAAGTTTTTATCCGAAGTGACCTACATTGTATTCAAAGTATGCATTGTACTATTTCTTGCATTCCCTGAATTCTAACAAAAAGTTAAGAAAACTGTCATTGGGGTGATAGCCTTTCGAAAGGTAATAACAGGCACCAAATTGAAGCCATTTTGTCGGTTCATACACTGTATAAAATCTTCAATACTTGATAAGCCATATTCCAGTACTGGTGATGGGCATTCTGTTTTCTGACATGCACTGCACACAGTAGACCAATCACCGCAGATTAGTGTCATGCAAAGGAGAGGTTTGGAAAAATAAATAATTGAGCGAATCGTTTGAGAGTCATTGAACAAATAAAGTAAAAATAAATGCGTATTATAAGACAATGAAAGTGTTTTTTGACCTTGCATGCATGTCATCCTTTCATAGTCCATGATAGGGGCACTTTAAGTATTGTACGTTTCTGCAGAATTTGCATTTATCAAGACAAAAGAAGAATAAATATTGACCTAAACTGGTCAAAAAGAGAATCAACTTCCAAACTGAGATCAAATGAGAGGAAGAACAATTAGCGAAACGATTAGGATGGGTGAACTTCAATGCCATGGACTAAAAAGTCAGACAGAATAGATGTTTCAAAATAACTTTAAAATTCGTACAAAAATAGCAAATCTCATGGAAAATTTGAGGGTCCAAAGCCAAACATATTTATTTGTTCATTCAATCAATCAATCAATCAATCAATCAATCAATCAATCAATCAATCAATCAATCAAGGTTTTCTGATCTGGGGTCTCTGTTTTCATCTTTAAAGACCCAAGAGAGCTCCAAATGTATGTACAGTAAAAAAAAAATCTAATCTTGTAAAGTACAAAGTATATTATTTAAATAAATTACTGGCAACATTTTGTTATCTTCATAATCTTTGGTAAAATAGCATATGAGAAATTATGGAAAGTAAATAAGTCTGACATAATGAAACCAATGTATCCACATGGTGAGTTGTCTGTTTCTGAAATCATACCAAAAAGCAGTTAACAAGCTCATTTGCCCATATAATCTTTAGTAAATTATGTTTAATTATTTGGCATTCTGCCCAATGATGAGGGGCTCAATGAGCTCTGATTTACCCCACAGGGACTTAATGTAGGATATGATTACAGAGTACAAAATACTTTATGTGAAGGTGGAGATTGGGGAAATGGACTGGAGAGAGGAAAACAGCTGCTTATATACTCTGGCTGTTGATTGAAAGATTAGATGGGGTTTGCTCCTCCCTAACTTACATTTAGCAGCTTCATAAAGTAGGCCTAAAGTAGTCTTCTTCTGAGTTGCACTCAGTTCAAACTTTCACCAACATGCCTTTAAAATTGTCTTTTTTTCCTGAATTATTTGTACTTCTAAAATTAATCCATTTATAAAATGCAGGCCAGAATCTGCATGGTGAGATAAAATGTTCAAGCCGTTTGTTAGCTCTATGGTTCATTTAAGCTTCTCTTTTGAAGCGGACACTCTGTGGACCGAGTTAAAACAGTTCAGGGGATTTCACCTACATTAATATATATTTTTTATGAATTCTTCTTCATCAGGGTAAAGAGTTTGTATGCAGAACCCATCGGTTCATTTGCACCTCCCAGCATTTGTAGAATTGATTTTATTTTATATTTTTTAAGTTGCCTGTGCATGAAAGCAGATATGTTATTATGGGTCTAGAGGGCATTCGGTTACCTTGCATTTCAAAGGAAACACCCTAAAAATACTTTGTTTAAAGGTATGGAAAACAGGAAGAGGCTTGTAGTTCATGTTTTATCGAGAGATTTAATTGTGCTTCGTTTTACAGAGGAATATGTTCACCTCATAACAGTGGAAATGCTTGTGGCTCTATAAATATAAAATAATAATATTGTGTTTTATCTGTTACTGAATTTAAGCCAATAAATTAAAATGAGAACAAGGTCCCATAACAATTGCATAACCTGTAGAAATATGTACAATGAAGTAAAATAAGCTTGGTTTCAAAACCTATAAGTGCACTTATTTGCTGTCTACTGTTCTTACTTATGTAACAAGGAGTCGGAGGCGTTCGGATCTATATGCAGCATGTATTAAACAGAATGGTCATACAGGCAGAGATCAGGAATGGCGTCAGGTGTGTCAGGGATAACCAGAATCATAATCAGAAACAAGCAGGGATCGGGACAGGCAGCGGAGAATCAGAGTCGGAATAAACAGTCCAAAGGTCAAAACACAGGAATGATAAACACAGGGAAAACGCTCGGAAATGTCAGACTCTGGAGGGTCCACAAGCACCTGACTAGACTCTGGAGGGTCAACCGGAACCTGACTCAACTCTGAAAATTCAAACGGTCACCTGACTCGACTCTGGAAGGCCAACATGAACTAACCCTGACTTTGGAAGGTTGACGGTGACTAACCCTGACTCTGGAAGGTCGACGGTGACTAACCCTGACTTTGGAGGGTTCATGAGCACCTGAGAGTTCACTGGAACCTGACTCGACTCTGGAGAGTTCACTGGAACCTGACTCGACTCTGGAGAGTTCACTGGAACCTGACTCGACTCTGGAGAGTTCACTGGAACCTGACTCGACTCTGGAGAGTTCACTGGAACCTGACTCGACTCTGGAGAGTTCACTGGAGCCTGATCAATGGAGATCTGACTTGACTCATGAAATTTAACTGTTGTTTTACTTAACTTTTGGGTGTTAGTAGTGACTTGACCTGACTCCGGAAGGTCAACGGTGACTAACCCTGACTCCGGAAGGTCAACGGTGACTAGCCCTGACTCTGGAGGGTCCACAAGCACCTGACTAGACTCTGGAGGGTCAACCGGAACCCGACTCAACTCTGAAAATTCAACGGTCACCTGACTCGACTCTGGAAGGCCAACAGGAACTAACCCTGACTCTGGAAGGTTGACGGTGACTAACCCTGACTCTGGAAGGTCGACGGTGACTAACCCTGACTTTGGAGGGTTCATGAGCACCTGAGAGTTCAATGGAGCCTGATCAATGGAGATCTGACTTGACTCATGAAATTTAACTGTTGTTTTACTTGACTTTTGGGTGTTAGTAGTGACTTGACCTGACTCTGGAAGGTCGACGGGGACCTGACTTGACTCTGGAAAGTCGACGGGGCTGGCGGCCATCTTGTGCAGTGTCGCTGGGCTGGTGGCCATCTTGTGCAGTGTCGCTGGGCTGGTGGCCATCTTGTGCAGTGTCGGTGAGCTGGCGGCCATCTTGTGCAGTGTCGCTGGGCTGGCGGCCATCTTGTGCAGTGTCGCTGGGTTGGCGGCCATCTTGTTCAGTGGCTCTGGGCTGGCGGCCATCTTGTGCAGAGGCGCTGGGCTGGCGGCCATAACAGGACAAGGCTCAGGAGTGGTGGATACTGCAAAAGTGCTGTGTTCCTCCTCCACAACACCCACAGTATATGCAGAGCTGCTCAGTTGGAGTGCCAGATCAATATAATACTGCAGAGTCCAGTGAGGATCATGCAAAGGCATGAGTGAGCCAAGCGGCTCAGATAGGCCACCACGAAAAAATATCATCAGGCATATCTCGTCCATGATAGATAAATGGGCAAACTCAATAAAGTTCTTCACATAGTCCTCGATGGGCCTAATTCCCTGACGTAAATGCATAAGTTGGCTTACTGGATTCATGGCTGACCTAGATTTACTCCTTAAAGCTGCTGGATCCTGGTTTGGCGAAGGAGTCGGAGGCGTTCAGATCCATATGCAGCATTTATTAAACAGAATGGTCATACAGGCAGAGATCAGGAATGGCGTCAGGTGTGTCAGGGATAACCAGAATCGTAATCAGAAACAAGCAGGGATCGGGACAGGCAGCGGAGAATCAGAGTCGGAAAAAACAGTCCAAAGGTCAAAACACAGGAATAATAAACACAGGGAAAACGCTCGGAAATGTCAGACTGGCTAAACAAGACTTCGCAGTTTTGTCTCTCTGTCTCAAGTCTCAAGACTTGTCTCTTTTAATTTAAATCTAGTTTTTAGCACTTGACTCATAATTTTCTTATGTTTAATGTTAGCGCAAGTTGCTAAAATAATTATGTTCAGGACAAATTTATATAACGTACAAAAGCCTGATTCATTAATTGTTTCTCATGGGGACGTAAGCAATTTTCAACACTTACAGGGGTTAGTCAGTGTTTTTTTATTGCCATCTGAATCTAGAATGCCAGTGTTTTCATTGCAGTGCATTCTGGGAATGTCTTAACAGGGTTTGTATTTGGAGTGCAGTAACTCACACTAGTGACCACAAAAAAAAAAAAAAAAAAAAAATTAGCACAAATTCTCTCAAAATAAGTCTCTCTGCTGATTTAATTTACCTACAAATGTGTCTCTTTAGGTCTTTCTCAGGAGTTGCTTGGTGGTGAGTGACACAGCTGTGTAAATGTTAAAAGAATTTGAATTTTAAAGGTGTATTAGTGGCATGTAGACAGAGGTGGGTAGTAACGAGTTACATTTACTTCGTTACATTTACTTGAGTACATTTTTTGGGTAACTAATACTTTTCTGAGTATATTTAAAGATGGGTACTTTTACTCTTATTTGAGTAAATTTCTTTGAAAAAATCTGTACTTTTACTTCGTTACTGTGGGCGACACTCCTCTCGTTACTTTATCTTAATGCAATAAATGTTATAAATGCTTCAGTTTATTCCAAACGCGCCGTCTACTCTTCTCTGGGCAATGAACGATGCTCATTCCAGAATGATTCATTCTTTTGAGTCAATTCTGTATAAAGGCTTGATCAAACCATTTGGCAAACGAGTGAATAGGTTCATGAATCAGTTTGAATGATTCGTTCAGTTTCCTGCCGCACGCGCTGAGCGTCTGAAGCAGGCGGGAAGGAAGTCGACCGGAAGTTGAAGTTGGCTGCGTGTCGCCATCTTGTAGCAGAACTTCACTTGCGTTAGCATCCCATTGACTCCCATTCATTCTGGCGTCACTTTGTCAGCGAATAACTTTACATCTGATGCGTTTAAAGACTCCATTTGTCCATTATTTATTTCTAAAGATACACGACAATGTATAAAGGGCTCCATTACCTCCTATGTTACATTATGGCCCCGTAGAAACAGTTTTTGTAAAAATAGGCTAACGATTGCGTCATAACCACTCGACTCTCTGTCGCACAGTAGAGAAATTACCGTACAGACAGGAGGAGAAGCTCGCAGGCAATCGGGGAGACGTCAAGAGAGAAGCCCATAGATACAAGCCCTGGCGTAACATTTTAAAATACTATACAAAATAATTAATCAGAATACTTACTCCTGCTCACTCACGCCAAAGAACTCCCCGCTCAAGCTCGCCGTCTCTGCAAGATTAATGATGGCAGTTTGCACGCACAGCTACTAGAAGATTTACATCTGTCAGACAGGTTGCTGACGTCATCAAGCTTAGTTTGAGTCTGCGCGTCAGAAACGGAAGTGCTAAAAATTGCTAAAAATGGGCTTCACTAGTCTCAATTGAGTTCCAATGGGGTCGCTGTGTCCATTTCTTTTACTGTCTATGGTCTGAAGCAGTTCACTCAGAGTTGTAACGTTTAAGAACATCAGCAGCGTTGAAAACGTGGCTTTGGAACTGCACTGAATTGAAAGCAAATCTGCAAAGGCTATTTGCTAGCGATGGAGATCTTTATTAGATGAACACCGCGTGTTCTTGGGCTACATTCGATTACAGTACACGATACCTCTGACATTAGTTTGTTGTACGTGTGACTTATAACAGAAGGGAACCAAGTTGAATGCAGCTTCCAAAAGACAAAAAATAACCGATTAATATTTTATTAATATTAATACAATCCGGCGTTAGAACGTTTAGTGAGTCATATCATCAGCTGCTAAATTCAGATCTGCGTTCGCTGGCTGGTGGTGAACCACTGAGCCAGAGACAGACGCGTTTTTACAGCAGTGCGCATTATAACCAATCACACAAGATTCTGTTGAGCTTTTGAATGCAATGGCCAATCAAAGGAGATGAGTCATCGCTAAAATGCCGGTGCTTCCTTCACTCGCTCGCTGACTGGAGACCTCTTTCTGGCAAATTCTCTCGTCAGAAACAACAAAGTGCAGATGTGGGTACGAATCGGTAAATAAAACTTTGATTTCACAGTGTTAACAGTTTCAGTGATTTTAATGGGAGTTTTTGAGAGTGACTGAACTCTAGACTGTCAGTGAAAATGATTTTTGATAATGTAAATGTTGTTTGCTCTCTTTATGAACAATGAAAGATTAGTAGCAGTTTTTATATCACATTGACTTTCAATGTTAAATTCACATTTAATATAAAGCCAGTCGTATTAAAAATATGTTATGGCATGACACCTATATCTTTAACTTAACGGTCATGTGAGGAGTTTTCTCTCTTCTCTGTATCAGAGGTTATTTAAACATATATAATACATACTTTAAAATATAATTTATTTCGTGATGCAAATCCGAATTTTCATCAGCTGTTACTCCAGTTTTCAGAGTCATGGTCCTTAAAAATATAATTGTAATATATTGATTTATTACCAGTGCTGGAAACAGTTTTGCTGCTTAATATTTTTTTGGAAACTGTGACATTTTGTTTAGGATTATGATAAAAAGAACATCATTGATAGTAAATCAACATATTAGAATGATTTCTGAAGGATTATGTGACACTGAAGACTTGAGTAAATGCTGATGAAATATATATATTTATACACACATACATACATTACATACATTTTATCTATATATCTAAATAAAAATAGGCTCAGTATATATGACCCAAAGTAACTAGTAACTAACTTTTTTTATCCGATACTTTTGTTTACTCAAGTAACTATTCAGACTAGTACTTTTACTTTTACTTGAGTAAATATTTTTATAAGTACTTTTACTTGAGTACAGTTTTTGGGTACTCTACCCACCTCTGCATGTAGAATTAACACTGTGATTTATTAAGGCCTGAGATGGTGACAAAGCAAATGCTTCACAGATGGACTGTAAATTAAGAGCTAAGTGGATCGAATTAGCTGCAATAGATTGAGAACTGTCCTTTGGAGTTGAGTTTCTCATTTAAAAGGCAATGTTCTTTTGCTGCAGTCTCAGGTGTTGCATCTCTGACAGCTGCGCACGTTGGAAATTAAGTTTTTATTACCTTAATGCTGCACTATGTCTTTAGGAGTGCTGTCTTCATATCCATCTACATTCACAGCTGTGAATCGAATACTGTCTGCCATACTTTCACTTAATTCTCCATAAAGTTTTCATAAAAGTCAGTATTCAGCTGGTTTATGTTAGGATCAACTGAAGTGGTCTGCACACCTGTTATGGCTTCATCATACAAAATAACGAAAACTATGGCAGAAAACATGCCACCATCTATTTATTTATTTATTTATTGAGTGAGAGTAATTCAATAATTATTGTAAAGGCTTTATTTCATAGGAGAGTATGATCTTTTTCAGTTTATGTTTTATATTTGGGGTAGCCCAAAACGGTGTTTCAAAATATTCAGTATAGATTATGTCTGAGCAGGCGTTCAATTTAAGTCACTCAAACTGAGGGTAACTGGAGACAGTTGCTGCCTTAATATCCATACTCCATCGATACATGTCAATCTTTAAAGCGATGCAGTGGCAGGTCACAAAAGGCCATGAGTCTAATTTGTTTTGCAGTATCTTCACTAAATACTATAAAAGGACATAAAGGGGAGAAAAATTTACTCTGTCAGGAAGCTGTATAAAATTACTCTGACACACTCATCTGTGCATGTAAGTGTATTGCTATTTCCTGTTGATATTTGATTCCCCCAGAATCTATCTGGGATGCCCTCTCTCAGTCAAATGTGAGCAGATCTTTTTCAGGTACATCATTAATCAACTTCACTCCGATATGTGGAATCTGAATACCAGTGAACTTGATGGGCCCGGTTCCCCAAAACCTTCTTATCGCTAAGTAGTTCTTAACCTATTCCTTAATCTCTCTCTTAACCTTATGGCACGATTCCCGACACTTTCGTACGCTAAGTATATCTTCTGTAAGTCACACTTTCATAAGGTTGGTCTGGACCATTCGTAAGCTCTCTATTAGCGTTGTTTGAGCTCAAGACGCTAGTCACCGCTACCGCCACTGTACAGCAGTCTTTAGAAATCAGCGCAGCGCAGTACAAGTCAAACTATAGTATGTTGACAATGTTGTGGCTCAACAATGATTTTATGTTATTGCCATTTTAAGACTAATAATAAAATATGTTCGTGTCAAGTCCACTTGGCTCAATGTAGAGTTGACATAGGGGAGACCACACTGAACTTAGTATTTAATTATAATGCTGGTTTATTAAAGATCGATTTACAAAAGTCAGTAAATGGGAAGCCAAAAAGGAGAATGTTCAAGAAGCGGCGACCGCAGCCAGCCTCTCAATCGTCAGGCCGGAATAGCAGAAAGAGAGACCCAAATCCACTGAAAGGCAATGATTTTAAAGACACCCTCATCGGTCCACCAATTAGCACGGCACGGCCCATCGCAACAGCTCCACCTAAAAGTGAGTGCAATTCAGGCTTGATTACCCACACATGGCCAAGCCAGGGAGAGACACACCCAGCACTGCATAGTCAGGCGTGACATCACTCCCCCCCAAAAAACAGAGGCCCACGTTAGTGGGACTCTGGAGATTGGGAATGTTTAATTATGAATCCAAAGTAACAAATAACTACAAAGCAAATATTAAACTAAACTCAATCACACGGGAATACCCATACACACATTCAATCGTGCACATTCACTCATTTATCCATGTGGTCACAACTGTTACAACCCATAACCAACACTGACCACTCTCACCCCAGATCTCCACTGTATCTTACCACCCAGCAAAATCCTGGCACCTTGGATAGCTAATTAAGTGAGGACAGAGACAAGACAAAGACAGGGTAGAAAAAGGACAACATCACATCGACTCATCCGGGGCCCGAGAAAGCGCATCTGCTAACACATTGTCAGCGCCACGAATGTGTCTAATAGACAGTCGGTAGGGCTGCAAAAACAGCGCCCACCGCATGAGACGCTGATTAGCATTTTGTAAAGACTGTAGGAATGTGAGCGGATTGTGGTCTGAATAAACACAACGGGATGTAAACCACCCCCCACATATACCTCGAAATGCTGAAGCGCCCAGATCAACGCTAGAGCCTCCTTTTCGATCGTCGAATAATTAAGCTGGTGACGATTAAATTTTCGTGAAAAATAACCTACTGGTCGCTCAATTTCTTGCTCATCTTTTTGTATGAGCACTGCGCCAGCCCCCATCTGACTTGCATCCACTTGAAGTTGAAAAGGATCATCTAACTTGGGTGCAGCCAGGACAGGCGCAGAACTCAACAAAAGCTTTGCATTTTCAAATGCACGCTTACAATCATCGGACCACACAAACTTAACCGCTTGTTTTAACAAATTGGTAAGTGGGGCCACAACAGTGGAAAAATTGCAACAAAAATTTCGATAAAACCCAATCATCCCTAGAAAACGCATCACTTCCTTTTTGGTAGTCGGCGAAGGAAACTGGTCAATGGCCAATACTTTAGCCCTAATTGGCCGCACTTGCCCCTGCCCCACCACCTTGCCTAAAAACACCACAGTGGCCTGGGCAAACTCGCATTTCGCAAGATTCACCGTGAGCGCTGCTGCCACCAACCTCTCAAAGAGCGAACGTATGCGCGTCAGATGCATTTCCCAGGTGTCTGCGTAACACACCACGTCGTCTATATAAACTGCACACCCTTCCAACCCTGCAATGACACGATTCATGAGACGTTGGAATGTGCAGGGGGCGTTTCGCAGTCCAAAACTCATACGGGTGTAAGAATACAACCCCGAAGGTGTAATAAATGCAGAAATTTCCTGCGCCCTAGGCGTAAGCGGTACCTGATAATAGCCCTTTAATAAATCAAATTTACTTACATATCGAGCACTACCAACCTGATCCACACAATCTTCGATACGTGGTAAAGGAAAGGAATCAGCCTTTGTTACCGCATTCACCTTTCTATAGTCTGTACAAAACCTAAATGTGTTGTCAGATTTTTTTACAAGTAAGCATGGTGATGCCCAGCTCAAATATGATGGTTTTGCTAAACCATTATCAAGCAGATATTGCACACTGGCATCCAAGCTTTTTCGTTTGTCCGGAGCAACACAGTAAAATCTCTGTCGAATGGGTTTTGCATCCCCCACATCAATGTCATGTTCAATAAGATTGGTACAGGTTGGTGTTTCGGAAAATAAAGACGAAAACTCAAAAAGTAAAGATTTTAACTGATCACGTTGTTCCCCATCCAAATGCCCCAAGAGGCTATCCAAGCTAACCAACGTGTCTGAATTGTTTAGCCTAGCCTGCAGGACCGCATCATCCGGATCTCGCACCCCATCCCCAGCTGCCACCTCAGAAGCGTTGGGTGCGCCCTCCCCAATAGCCAGTCCAATAGGTCTATAAGCAGTCTTATCACCCACAATGGTGAGAAATAATATGGTTTGAGTAAATTAACATGAATCCGTTGTGTTTTCCTCCTCCGCTCAGGGGTGGACACCACATAGTTGTTCTCCGATATTTTCCGCACAACAGTATATGGACCAGTATATTTGGCCTCTAATGCAGAACCTGGAATTGGCAGCAACGCAACCACTCGATCACCAGGGCTAAACATTCTTACTTCTGCTTTAAGATCGTACCGTCGCTTCATTTTAGTTTGCGCTTCACATAGATTTGCATTAGCCAACTTCCCAGCCAAGAACAACCTTCGGCGAAAGCCATGCACATAATCAGCCAAATTCCCAAGTATCTCCACGCCACCATCTAAATCACCACTCAACACCGATAGAAAGGTGCGCACTTTGTGCCCAAAAACTAAGTCATTAGGGCTAAACCCCGTGCTCTCCTGTACTACCGCACGGGCCGCCAGTAATAGCCACGGTAAGCCCTCTTCCCAATCTCTCTTAAGTTCTACACAATAAGCGCGCAACAACAATTTCAATGTGGCATGAAAACGTTCCAGAACCCCCTGGCTCTGGGCGTGATATGCGCTACTTAAATTATGTTTTACTCGCAGTTCTTTTAACGCCGCCGCAAATGTCTTGGACGTAAATTTTGATCCACGATCGCTTTGGATTACTTTTGGTAGACCAAAAATGGATATAAACTGAGACAAAGCCTTCACAATTGATCTTGTGGTTATAGTCCTTAAAGCATATGCCGCAGGGTAACGTGTCGCTTGGCACATCACTGTGAAAAGATAAACACTGCCAGACTTTGACTGTGGCAAAGGGCCCACACAATCAATAACTAGATGTTCAAATGGAATGCCCACGGACTGAATGGGTTGTAGCGGCGCAGGTTTAATTGAAACATTTGGTTTACCTGCAATTTGACAAGCATGGCAACCTTTTACGAAACTCGCTATATCCCTTTTTATCCGTGGCCAATAGAAATGTCCCAATACATGATTGTAGGTTTTCCTCACCCCAAAATGGCCAGACGCTTCTCCGTGCGCTGCTTTTAACACCAACTCCCGGTATTTCACAGGCATCACCACCTGCAACACCTGATCTGCCACATCATTGTCCGCCCGAGGCGACCACCTGCGCAGCAACAAACCATTTTGGATCAGATAACCATGATCAACATTATCATCACCCGAGGCCAAAGCAAAATACTTCTCAAGAGTACAATCATTCTTTTGCGCCTCAATTACCTCACTAGAAGACAATGGTGCTGGTAAATCTGGTACAAACACTTTAACTGCACTAGCCTTAGATACCTCAGATGGTTTCACTGTCTGAGCACGAGCCATTGCTCGCGTCACCGCACAGGCAGTGAACACCTCTGGAAAATCTTTAAGACATTTGTCCGGCTCAACTGATGGCATAGCCACTGTTTTAACCACAGGGGACGGACATGACATCTCCGGCCACACACAACCCCCCGCCAAATTATTTCAGATAATTACAGCTATAGTCACCTCTCTATTCACAAACCCCGACTGCAACTGAATTCTATGCAATGGCACAGGAAACGGTTGAAGCCCAATTCCTCGAATCAACACAAAACTCCCAATATCAGACAAAGAGGAGAAAGGCAGGACCGACTGGCAAATGAAACTCTCTGAAGCCCCAGTGTCACGCAATATTTTAACTGGTACCCTATGAGCATCTCTCACCAGTGAAACAAACCCTTCGGTCATAAAAGGAGCGTAATCAGACACTGTGATTTTAGGTTCATCACACAACATGTTAGAATGTTCAGGATCAGTTTGAGTTCCATTTAACTTAACATTCCTCAACTGCGCAGCGGGAATCGACGAGGCACAGGCAACATCTTTGACATTGCTTACTTTACTCTTATTACGGGCACTCAAGACTGGACATTCCTTTTTCCAATGACCTAATTCAAAACAGTAATGGCACTTACTGTCGGCATCACGTTCCCATGTTCTATTACGAGGCGCAGGATAAGACCTCCCAGGAAAACCTGCATTTACGCGGACGGGGCGATTTTCCTTGCGATTATCATAACGCGGAGAAAAATCCCGCATATGATTTCTATGCGTCAACACATATCCATCAGCGAGGACAGCAGCCTCGGCAGCGGTCTTCACCTTATGTTCGTTTAAATATGTACCAATCTGTTCGGGCAAAATGTTCTTAAACTGTTCCAAAATAACTAAATCGCACAAATCATTAAACGAATCAATCCCTTCCGCTGTGCGCCAGCGATTAAAAAAACTACTAAGCTCTCTGGCCACATCAGCGTGAGTTTGTTTTTCCGACTTTCTCCAATTGCGAAAACGTTGTCTATAAGCCTCAGGAATCAATTTGTAACTTTTTAACACAGCCTCTTTTACTGATTAGTAACTCTTTCTTTCGACAAAAGACAGTGCCACAAATGCCTCTTGTGCACGCCCAACTAATACCGTTTGTAAAAGCAATGTCTTATCTTCGTCACTCCAATTCTGGTCGGCAGCAACATTTTCAAACAAAGAGAAAAATATGTCCGGATCTCGTTCGTTGAATTTTGGAAGAAACTTTATCATATTTGCTACACCCGATTTCTGAGTGGAATTTCCACCGGCTCTACCTTCAGCCACCAGCTTAAGCCTGGTGCGTTCAAGTTCACGAGCCCGCTCCTGTTCATACTCCAAATGCTTCAGTTTTTCCCTTACAAACAAACGATCTTTTTCTCTTTCAATAGATTCCATTCTCTTGCGTTCTAAATCTTGTTCTATTTCCAATTTCTTTTGCTCAAATTCCCATCTCTTTTGATCCAATTGCATCTGCAATAATATTTTTTGTTGCTCATAGGTTAATTCGTTACTTTTAGCCGAGGGACTTGAAACAGGCGGGTTGTCAGGAAACACTTGATTTTCTTTCAAACGATCACGAATAAAATCTATCAATTTATCTTTCTTTGCTGTTTTTGGCAGTGTCAGTTCAATCCCATAAAAATCTGCAACATTCACCAACTGCTCTTTTGTTAGCTCCACCAACAAACTCTCCGAAGGAGCAGCAAAAAAATCCTTCAACACACTCATTGTACAGACTATTTTCAATACACTATTAACCAAACTAATTAAATATACCTGTACGTTTTCCAATTCCTCTTAAACAACCACAAACAAACAATTTTGCAAAGTGAAAAAGTAGGTCCAGCAGCAGAGCAACTCACGGAGCTCTCCCCCTAAACATTTACCCCCCACTATACAACCCTATCTTCACACTGAGTCCAAGAATCAGGATAATTTCCTCACCAATACCGACAGAGACGTACTGTCCCGACCGAAGCCAATTCAGCCGGTTCTCTACGGCGGTGCCCTGGTCCAGACTCCAGTGACAACAACCTAAATCCCAGCGCGAAAGCGCTCTAACACGGGGATAACGATAGCTCCAAAATTTTAGTCGCCCCACTACGTAAACAGCAATCACACATTACAAACAAAGTGGCTGCACTAAATACTCAAATCTACTAAATAATGCTACCCAATTTACCTTAAATCCAAATTCAAAACCATCAAGATCAGCACAGATCTCCCCGAAACAAAACATCCGGCGAAAAAACCGGCATGCCTAAAACTACGCCCACAGATTTCATTCACAAAATCACACCGATGACGTTGCTACACACCGCACTACGCTACCATAGCTACGACAGTGGGAATCAAAGTAGACTATACGTACCAATATTCGGGATCAAAACTTATCGGACGAGCCCCCATATGTCAAGTCCACTTGGCTCAATGTAGAGTTGACATAGGGGAGACCACACTGAACTTAGTATTTAATTATAATGCTGGTTTATTAAAGATCGATTTACAAAAGTCAGTAAATGGGAAGCCAAAAAGGAGAATGTTCAAGAAGCGCCGACCGCAGCCAGCCTCTCATCGTCAGGCCGGAATAGCAGAAAGAGAGACCCAAATCCACTGAAAGGCAATGATTTTAAAGACACCCTCATCGGTCCACCAATTAGTACGGCACGGCCCATCGCAACAGCTCCACCTAAAAGTGACACAGAACAGCAGCAGTAGGCAATTCAGGCTTGATTACCCACACATGGCCAAGCCAGGGAGAGACACACCCAGCACTGCATAGCCAGGCGTGACAGTTCGCAATGGATACAGGACTATTTATGAAGTTGACTTTATTTGGTATCAGAACTAATATGGTGGTAATTAGCCTAGACTATTTTGTAATGTCTTTAAAGCGAATTGGCAATCACTTTTGATAATGAAAATCTTGCAAACAATTTGGCTCTAAATGGCTAATCTATCTATAAATGGATAAGCATGGTGGTGTCCAATAAACGACGAACTATGGCAAAAATCCAACGTGTCCTTGTATTGAATCGAAGACGACGCCTGCCACGGAGCCGTTTAGTCCATGTCATTTTTTCTTTTGTCATTTAGCTTGACGTGGCTATATTAAAAAAAAATTGCTTCCCAAGACAACTCATTATGGAGCTACTGGACCTTCTCAGACCTGTGGCTAACACGGCGTAATTTTGCTTTAAGCCCTGAAGTCCAGCTGCTTGTAGTTTTTTTGCTACAGGGAGCTTTATCGAGGTTGTGGGAGAGGGCTACGGTCTAAGCCAGGTGGCATTTTGTCCCGACCATATTCTGTATCTAACTCTCTCTCTCTCCGTTCATAGGTTGCTTTTTATTGAAAACATTAACCAATGGCAATCAATACAGCATTAAACAGAAGTAACTGCAGCTGCTTGTCAAGCAATTCTGATTGTAAAGTATCTTACCATTAATATAAAAGTGTATTAAATAATTTTTAGAAGTCGTTAAACCCATGTCAAGAAGTGGCACAAGTGGCACAACGGGATAAGGAGAGTGGATGATTAGCAAGGGATACCCAGTTCGTCTACCCGTCACAACATATCGTGTGAACATATGACTAACCATTTGATAATTTAGTTTATAGTCTATATTTTACTGGTAACTTAAACATTGTTAAAATAAATGTTACTGGAATAATTTGAAGAATGTTTCATTTGCATAGAATGTGTTGTCTTTCTTAACGCTGTAATGCACCTTCATGTAAAGTGGAAAATCGATTCCTGAGCAATCGCTGCCAACTAATTCAGCACCCTCACTCGGGACAGCGCCTTTCTAACGTCGGACCGAAGAGGCAGCATGTTAAGAAGCTTCCTAAGGGACACATCGAGGAACACACTTAGGAACATGAACAACTTTGGTAAGATATATCTTTCGAGTCTTCTCAGCGCGCTAAGAGTGAGCGTTATCAGGGAACCGGGCCCAGATCGTTAATGGCTGGTCTATGTGGTAATACAGTAGCCTACATCGGGCAGTACATCCAAAAGCCCACCTATCATTCATAGATCTCAAATATAGCCTTTCAACTAAAAGATGTATGTAGTAATAACTTTACATGGCCGCTCAATCTAATGTTAACCTACAGAAATGTGCGCTACCGAAGTGTGTGTGGAAACTGAACAGCAGCACTCACAGCAGGACAGATGGAGGCACCAGTGCTCTCACTTGCTCTTAAAATACTCTGTCATTTTTGGTCATACAGATAAAAGTAATAAATCTTTCTAATCCGCATACGTTTATTTGTGTGACTCAGAATAACAACGAAATGCAGTGCTTCTGTAAAATAATTAAAGAAAGCAAGATGCGGTTTCTGTCGTCTTGGTCATGTGAACTTGAGCGAGAAACTCCATGTATGAAAAATAAATCTAGAGTGCCACTCTCAGTGCAATTTCTACGCTCAAATGAAAAAATAAATAAAATAGAAAACATGTGTTAGCATGGATGATTTACATTACGTATGTATGTGCATTGTTTAAGATGGCTTTCAGTTCAATAAAATAAAATAAAAACTATATTACAAAATTTTATTCAACTAAAGTGGGCATGCTGTGATCTGTGCTGTATTTTTCCACTGTAACGGACAGATTCCGGCCAAAAAAATACAAAAATACAAAATGGGAGTGATAGAGAACATTAGTCATTCCAGGGAAACGGGATGGGATTTTCCCTCAGTTTTTTCATGAGATTGGGACGGGATGGGTTCTTTTTTTGCGGGAGAGGGATGGGAGAGATATCACCTTCACCCTCTACTTCACACACCTGCCACAGCAGCCACGAGTCGCATTGGAGTGACGTCAACTCCCCCTTGGACTGATTGGCTAGAGGAGCAGCTGTCAATCTAGAACTTGTGGGCCAATGGTGACGCTGAAGCCTTCCCTGATTTACATGAAACTCTAACTGCAACTTTTAGAAACGCAAGCGCAGAACGTGGAAACATGAGCAAAAGGGGAAAAGACCACAAGCACACAAATAAATAACATATGAGCAGGAAACCTGATTTTGTTTGAGATTTGGAAAATTTTGAATTCATGATTCAGTTTTGTGCAATATAATTTTAAATGTGTTTACATTTTTAATTTACGCTTATTATTTTTCTATCCATGACTGCGCTGTTTGTTATTTAAAAAAAAAAAAAAATTAAATAATAACGTTTTTGTGCGTTATTATTTTACACGTTTTTAAATATTTGATCTTTGCTCATTATTTTTCGATCTGTGGCTGCAATACATTGGGCGGGATTCTAATCCCATATTCTAATCCCATACTGATGATTCAAACGCAAGTTTTGAGCAGTTTAGGTCATGTTAATCAGTAATCTTTCTTATTGTGTTACTGTATGGAGCCAGGCTTCAAAGTCAACTGTCAAACCCATTATTTCACTATATAAACAAGCACTGAAAATAATGGACCAAAAACAAATGAAATGGCATCATTGTATAATACTGAAAAAGTATAATTTGCTCAGTTATGGTAGTTTTATTAAGTTCTCATTTATTACATTGATTTTTAAATGTGTGAATATTCTCGCACCAGTTGTACTTTGTCAATATGTTCCAAAAACAAACACTAATGGAATCACCACTAGGGGATCAGCAAATGGCAACTGCAGGGTGGCACAGCGCAAAACCACTTTCGGTCAGTCATCATTTTCTGTAAAAGGGATACATTTTTGGAATGTCCTTCCAACAGAAATAAAAACACTAACCAATCTTAAACCGTTTAAAACCTTAAATCTTAAACCTTCATATTTTTAGGGGGGGTCATGCCCCCCCCCCACGATTTCCACCTATGGAATCTCCAGTAACTATGGAGTATGTTCATCAGGTTTCTCAGCGGGTGCGTCACTGAGTTGGGAGAACCTGTTTAATGTTTTGGTTGAACACAGTCACCCAATCACCCTGCTGCAAGGTGTCTGCAACCAGAACTGAACAATGTACGGGATTAGCTAAGATAGTCACATCCAAAGCCATATTTAAGGCACCTTAAATTCTTACTATCCTCAGTTAAAGTTTGGATGTGTCTCTAGTTCTGAAACCCTCTCTGTCAGCCTAACGATTTCCCTACATTTATCACATGTGAATCTATTGCCGCTGACAGAGAAGGCTACACTAAACATGTGGAAAGCAGTGCAAGTGACAATAACAAGAGAAGCCATTACTCACCGTGATTATTGAATGATTCAAACTTACCACAGTTGTATGATGAGCTCATGAAAGATGGAGCGAGAGACAGAAAATAAACAGAATGAATGAGAAATGACAAAATGGCACAAATGACAAGGCTAATGGAATGCTAGTGCACTGTGGTTAAGATTAAAAAGTGAATGATGTCAAATTAGTTTGATAGATTATATCAGAAATATGGCGATAATCAAAGCAAACAGGATGATCTAAAGCACAAAGAGAGTGACAGCATCCGACCATTCACACACAAGGGACACTAGCCGTACAATCACTCTGGGTAGAGTTCAAGCAGACAGGCCAATAACGTTCCTGTCCAATTGCACTGGCTCATGAGTTTTGATTTAAGACAATGACAGCGATAAGGAAGTTTGAAAACAACTAACTCCGTGCCTGAGATATGATTCAAACTAAAATGGAGCCATAACATAAAACAAAGCAGTGAGAAGGAATTATGACCAGTCTGTTTCTTACAGTACATATGCAAGATTAGAGATGTCCGACAATACAATTTTTTTTTCTTTTCGAAACAAAAGAGAAACAACAAAACTGCCATGACTTCACTGAGTCCTGTTTTGTGCCATTGGCTGGTAGACTTATTTGCTGTAAATGTCACTTGGGACATGGCGTGACAAAATAATGACAGGCTTTTTTCAAAAAGACCAATTTCCCAGAATTGAAAGAGCAGGATGTGTGGAGCGTACAATATCTGCACTTGCCACCAGATTGGGCTGTCTGTCGATATCCATCTGACATGTTTCTGGAAATGTGGTCAGATAAATGGACAGGGTCCAAGAAGAGAAAAAAAGATGATAGCTGCAAAAAGAAATGTGCAATCCAAACTATAGAGAACAAGAACAATGTACTGAAGGTCGCCTTCCTTTTGGTCCAGCTCTGATCTGGCATATTGAATATTGAGTTTTTATTCTGCTACTCATAGAATGTAATTTGTACATGCTGGTTAATTATTCCCTTTAGTTAGGAGATCATTGGCCTGCCATATTCCAACAAATTCTGAGATCTCTTGACACTACAACATTTTGATTTAGGGTTTTATGACATCCCTGTTTTCATTATGAAGTGTTGATGTGACAGGCTTTGAGTGGATATGACAGAATGGGAGGGATTTTAATTAGCGGTTACCTTGACAAGCTTTTTGCTCCACATGCACACTGCCATAGTTTCAAAATCTGTCTTATTTGAGATAAAGGAATAGTTCATCACACAATTACTATTCTGTCATCATTCATTCACCCCCATGCCTTTCAAAACCTGCATGACTTACTTTCTACTGTTTAACACGAAAGGAGAATGTTTGATGATTATCTTGGTCACTGTTGTCAATATAATAAAGGTGAATGTAGTCCCCGCAACACAATATGTCAAGTCTTCATGTGAGGAACACACTGAAATCTGAAGAAAGATATTATTTACTGAAAATATATACAGAACTAAAGAGAAGCTAAATAGTGGCAGAAGAAGTGATGCCTGATACTTGAATGAGTTGAATTAGTCTTTTGAGTTGGACATGTTCAGTGTGCCATTTGATCTGGTTTGAGTGGTTTATTCATAAAAAAGAAAGATTTTCATGACAAAAGAAAAATTATGAGTGAATAACAACCTACATTTTGCTCTGTTTCTCCCACAAAGCTATCATATGGCTTCTGGAGACTTGGAATATAGTGTATGAGTTCTTTTTTTAAGCTTAAAAGCAGCTGTTCCCATTCATTGTAATAGCATGGGAATAAATAGGCAGTATGTTCTTCAAAATTCACCGTTTGGGTTCCACAAAAGAAAGAAAAGCATACGAGTTCAGAACGACATAAGGAAAGGATGACAGAATGCTTCATTTTTGAGTGAACTATGTCTTTAAGATCATAGTTCAAGCAAGTGAACTAGTATCCGAGAAGGCATTAAAAAGGGATGAAGCATCATTCTTTTCTAAAACTTTATGAGTCATCAAAAGAGTCATCCATAGAAGCATGACAGTCTTTGTGAAATCAGTCTGACAGCAAAAATATTATGAATTTGCTTGTTCCGAACAACGGGCTATTTTTCCCCCCAGCAGTGCCAAGACAATTGTGGCTTGTAAACCAGAGAACCGGAAGAGAGTGTACAGAATAAAGAAAAAGAGAGAAACAAACCACAAGCTTGCATGCGTTTTTTTTTTCACTAGAAGATTTCAGGAAAGTAAGCAAACTGAAACACAACCTTCTTCAGTGGAGTTTTGCTTATTAAAGCATAATCAGTTGTCCGAGGAACCTCTAAAAATAAAAGTTATATGCTTGCTCAAGAATTTGACTATTCTGCTGATATATCCCTCTAGTATAAAAACCAATACCTCAACCTCCAGAAACACATGGTGATTACTAAATTGGGATGTGAACTCCATAGTCTCGGTCACAAGTATGATATACAGTACATGGATGGTCTTGTTCAGGGAGGTTGCACAAACATCATAAATTCAGAATCAACTCATGAAGTTGTTTATGTATTTTGTGTCAAAAGAGACTGTCTGTCATTACTGTAATTATATTGCAAAAACATGGGGAGGCACAGTGGCTAGAGACTTGGATTCACATGCTGTAACAATTGACTGTCAGTACTTACATTCTCTTACATCCCTCTCACACACACATATATACACGTGTGTGTGTGCGTGTGTGTGTGTGTGTGTGTGTTTACCCAGTGATTTGGGCAAGGAACTGTCACCAAAAGCTGTTCCTGCTTAAGCGTTGACATGTTGTGTTACATTTTCTATGCATTTTGATGTCACTGCTTGGAGTGAGAAAGTTCCCAATGAAGATATTCCAGGCAAGGTGTCTTGAGCACTTGACGTTTTTATTCTGTCTCTCTCAAGTTACTGTCACAAATGAGCATGTGTTTCAGAGAAAGGCACCTTTTTTGTCTGATCACTTCTTACCCGCCGTTCACAGGAGGTATGGTGATGCTGCCATCTTCAACAGCAGAAAATATTCACCCAAACTAAAAAATAGAAATAAATAGCACCATATTTTTTTCTGGATTCTGCACTATAACTGAAAATCTGATTAAACCAGTGATTCTCAACCAGGCACTTGTACCCCAGGGGGTACTTACACAGGATCCAGAGTTTACTTGAAGACATTTTGGTTTTCTGCTTTGTTAAACCTATAAAATAATCTGCAGTAAAAAAAAAAAAAGACTGTGAAAAATGTATAATTATTATAATGCAGTGATTTTGCTGATTGCATGCAGTTTCTACTCAACAATATGTCTAATTAGAATATAAATATATATATATATATATATATATGTGTGTGTGTGTACAGTATCTCAAAGAAGTGAGTAAACCCCTCACATTTTTGTAAATATTTTATTTTATTACAATGTAAAGTAGTGAGTGTACAGCTTGTATAACAGTGTACATTTGCTGTACCCTCAAAATAACTCAACACACAGCCATTAATGTCTAAACGGCTGGCCACAAAAGTGAGTGCACCCCTAAGTGAAAATGTCCAAATTGGGCCCAATTAGCCATTTTCTCTCCCTGGTGTCATGTGACTCATTAGTGTTACAAGGTCTCAGGTGTGAATGGGGAGCAGGTTTGGTCATACTGGTCACTGGAAGCTCAACATGGCACCTCATGGCAAAGAACTCTCTGAGGATCTGAAAAAAAGAATTGTTGCTCTACATAAAGATGGGTTTAGTCTAAGATTGCCAAGACCCTGAAACTGAGCTGAAGCATGGTGGCCAAGACCATACAGTGGTTAAACAGGACAGGTTCCACTCAGAACCGGCCTCGTTATGGTAGACCAAAGAAGTTGAGTGCACATGCTCAGCGTCATATCCAGAGGTTGTGTTTGGGAAATAGACGAAAATCTGCCAGCATTGCCAGGGAAATCTGCCAGCATTGCTGCAGAGGTTGAAGGGGTGGGTGGTCAGCCTGTCAGTGCTCAGACCATACGCCACACACTGCATCAAATTGGTCTGCATGTCGGTCGTCCCAGAAGGAAGTCTCTTCTAAAGATGAGGCACAAGAAAACCTGCAGACAGTTTGCTGAAGACAAGCAGACTAAGGACATGGATTACTGGAACCATGTCCTGTGGTCTGATGAGACCAAGGTAAACTTATTTGATTCAGATGGTATCAAGCGTGTGTGGCGGCAACCAGGTGAGGAGTATAAAAACAAGCGTGACTTGCATACTGTCAAGCATGGCTGGACTGGCCATTGGGCATACCGGGCATTTGCCCGGTGTGCCGACGTGCTTTTTGGGCCGATATCTCATACTCATACTTTTTTTTTTTTTTTAAACGGCCCATAAAATTTGTACATCGGCGGCCCATTCATTTTGTTTTGTTTTGCTTAATTGGCGGCGCTGGGTTTGTGCCGGTGTAATGCATTGGTCAAAGTCAGTGTTAGTTTTTTTTTCTGACAGACCAGCCCATGAAACACATAGATCAGCGGCCCATTGGCTCTTTTCATGATTGACACTGGGCTGGCCCAATCACAACTTTAAACGAATGAGCGAGCGGCAGCAGTGTCAGTGTGTATCTGTAAAAAAAGATGGAGAAGAAACGCAAGGAATGTGCAGATAAATAGCGTGAAAAAATAGAACCAGGCCCTTAAAGCAGACACTGTAAACTGTGTCAAAATATATGTTTTCTGACCTTCATCAGCTCCTGTGGCAGATGATGATAGTGAGGACGGAAGATCAGGAGAGAGATGAGAAAGTGTAGAGCCTGCGGTAAGCATAACTACTTTCAAAACACTTAGGCCATGTCATGAGTGTAGATTATTTCCACATCTGCATAGTTGACGATTACCGCAATTCACTAGAAATTTAATAAGAGGCGTTTGTAAACCATGTTTTCCGCCAAAATAAAAGCTTGATGCAGTTTGCGTCAAAATAAAAGATCATGTGCTTATCTCTTTCAAGTATAGACATTGGTACAACTAATTAAGAAAGTTTCCTTTATTTTTTTGTGCATTTGTTTTACAAAATATGGCTATTACTGTCATTGGATTAATATTATAACTATTATTATGTATAGGTGTAATGTAAATAGACACTGTAACTAAAAGAGGTTTGAATTTTTCTTTGTTTAATTTGCACACTGAATATGGGTTGGAGCTTTTAATTTTGAACTCTCAAAGTGCACCAGATTAATGAATTTAACATTAAAATGCACAAAATTTTCTCACGGGGGGCATGCCCCCGAACCCCCCTAGAAGGACCGAGGACACACCACCATAGTTTTAACAAATGTCCTGTAAGAAACACTGGTATTGCTATGCCAGAGCCGCTTGTAGCTTGTTTAAGGATTCACCACTGTGGAGTATAGTTCAACTGTATTAATAAATATAACATTTTGACTTATTTCATCTGTTAACTCTCACTCGTTCCTATACTCACTCATTACATGGCATTAGTGGTTTTAATGAATAGGAGTTGGTATGCATATAATTAAGGGCGTGCAAAGATGGGTGGTGTTTATGATCATATAGTGGGCCGGTCTGCATGGGCAAAAATGCCTGGGCCGATTTTTTGTCCCAGTCCAGCCCTGCTGTCAAGCATGGTGGTGGGAGTGTCATGTTCTGGGGCTGCATGAGTGCTGCCGGCACTGGGGAGCTACAGTTCATTGAGGGAACCATGAATGCCAACATGTACTGTGACATACTGAAGCAGAGCATAATCCCCTCCCTTCGGAGAATTGGCTGCAAGGCAGTATTCCAATATGATAATGACCCCAAACACGCCTCCAAGACTACCACTGCCTTGCTAAAGAAGCTGAGGGTAAAGGTGATGGACTGGCCAAGCATGTCTCCAGACCTAAACCCTATCGAGCATCTATGGGGCCAGTACCGCTGCTCCTTATACGCAGAGTACGCAGTTTGCATAGGGCACTAACTCCCAGGGGGGCACCATAACAACTGCTCAAAAAAAAAAAAACTATGTATAAAAATAATTATAAAATACGTAATTATAAAAAAATTTGTTTTATGATGAAGTCAGTTGACAGGCGAAGTACATGTGACGCGCCATTCCCGTGCCCGCGCTCACTCTCACCTCATGTTTTTGCGACTGACAGCAATGATCATAACTGATGGGAAACTATGCCCAGAGGAAGACAACAGTAGTCCGGTAGCATTATTCGTCAGAACACCGGCGCCCAGATAAAAAAAGAAAAAAAGCTCAAGATGAGGCCCGTGTATTACTTTTAGGTACGTTTATAATCCTGTAAACCTCTTTTAGATGTTGATAACATTAAGTTAATAACGTTTTTTAATGTCGGTGAAATGCCGCATCTGCCTTAATATTCTCTTATGTTCCCTTTCAAAAATTAACCATAAGTTTGCTACGAAAAAAATAGAAAAAAGTACAAATTGTTCTTGTAGCAATGGTAACTACAAATTAACCATGGCTTTGATACTCCAAATCGCTTCAAATAATAATTTACAAAAGTAAGTTATTCAGATAATATTTTTGTGGTTATAAAAACAGACATAATCGAGCAACAACCTTTAAAATGTCATAAAATGCATTATATAAAAACAATGATGCAATAATTATTGGTTAATTAATAAAAATTGTATGATTTCACTGAATAACACTGTTAAAATACATAATGTAATACAAAATAAACAATTTATGTACATTAAATGCCTGCTAAGGCACCAAAGGCCTGATAATTGCTGTTGTAACACTTACAGGATGATCAAATCCTTGTTTAATATTGACAATTTAATTCAAATATCCACTTAATCTTTAATTTTTGGCTACCTTTTTGCGATAGAAATGCCAGCCTCTATAATTTCTTTCAACAAAAACTTGTGACATCACAACCCTTAAAAAAACTAATCCTTGGTTTTATTGAAGTAAAATTTTCTTGTGTGTCATTTCTTAATGCTTGAGACTATAAAGTCAATCCGACAACTATATCATAGCCATAGGCAACTGTCTAATTACAATTGTAAATAATGCCATGTAATTAAAATTTAGTTTCATTTTATATTTTATTAAAGTTCTGTTTTTATATTTATTTTTTTTATTTTACTTCCATAATAATTTGAGGAGGGGACACAAAAATACAATTCTGCTTAGGGCACCCATTTGGCCAGCAGCGGCCCTGTGGGGCCCTCCTACTATGACGGCAAATCAATGCCAATAATAACCGAGCATACAACTGATGCTTGCGCGCGCGGTAAATCACTTCAGCGAGAGGAAAACTAAATCGGGCGCGAGGAAACGGGAGCCAGCGAGCTCATTTCAAACTCCCGCGCGCGCGTGACATGTCCTCTGCGCGCAATACAAGCCCTCGCGCGCATGGTCATTCCCCACATCCTCGCGCTCGATCTTCTCACCTCTGCTCGCGCGAACAATTTCATTTTTGTCAGTCGTGGGGCGGGGCTTGCTGTTTTAGTTGTTATCTCAAATGTCATTGGTTATTCCCCTTTTCCTGAAGTCAGTATTGGACGCCTGTTAGAAAATGATTAATAATTCACTTGACTTGACACATGAATTCATCAGTGGACCAGATGTGAGTTATCATTTCATTGTTTTATTTATTTTTGTCTTTATTTAATGTCATTTAATGCATTGTTCATAGAGTAGATATTTTCTAGATACTTGATTAACTGGAATTCTTCTGATTGCTAGTGATAAGAGATGCACATAGGAACCCTTTTTACAGACTGTAATGATGAACAAACACACATATAAAGCTAAAGGAATGACAGTGAAGTGTATTTGTAGGTTAGTTTAGTCTGTGTTCCTATAAAACGCAAGTTTCATCAGGTTTGCATTTGATTTACAGTGTTACTAGTCATCTACTATCAAGATCAGTCCACTATGATGTTTATGAAAATCGATTCCTGTTTATTGAAAAAAAAACTTGTAATACATTCAATCCCAGTGTATTCACTTATGTTCTTTTTGTTGCATTATTTTTTTTCCCTTAGTAATTGCAGGTCGTGTACATGAATGCAGCAAATAACAACCCGGCCTCGACATCATAATTATTCTCAGAAGCAGTCCAGAAAATTGCCATACTGTCAAGGCAAGTACAGTAAAGAAAAAAAATGAATTAGAATTTTCTTTAAATCAGGGTCAATGGAGACCAAGGACTGGAGGATGTACAGATCGCCAGGTTCATGTTTTCTTCAAGAGGCACAACATAGTTTCATATCTGGTAAAAGTGTCCATAATCAAAGGTAAATAGATATGAGGTACGGTGACCCTGTTTTAGTTACCCTTTCAGCACACTGCTGTTTATGTGTTAATCTAAGTGGATTTTTAATTATGTATTTAACTGCTTAATCTTCAGGACATCAAAGAGCCATATCTAGACTGGGTCATAGCTGTGATTTATTTTTATTTTTTTATTTAATTTTTTTACCCCATATTTGTAGAAAAAAACCTGACAAAGCAAATCCAGTTCTTTGACTGGAAAATTAGCTCCAGTTGAATTCAGCAGGTGTTTGAGTGTCCTCAACCCATCCAAACTCCTAGAGAATTAACATTCTTGAACAACTGCTCTGAAATCTAGCTTCTAGCTACTAGCTTCTCTAATCTTGTATTCTATTTTTTTATATTTATTATAGAATTAACAAAATGCAAAAAAGGCCTCTAACACTAGCTTTTTCTTGTTTTCTTTTTATTATATAATATATATTATTTTAACTTGCTATGTGCACTGCGTCAAACTAACTGTGACTTGTTATAGCACTTATGTATTATTGCTCTTTTGTTGATTTTAATTTCTTCCATTGCAACTTTGGATAAGTGTCTGCTAAATGACTAAATGTAAATATACATCTTCACAGGCATCATGGGAAGCTGCTATGACAACATCTAAATTTAGCTCTTCAATATCTTAATGATTTAGCAGTTAAATACATAGTTAAAAATTCACTTGGACATATTCATGAACAGCAGTGTGAAGACAGAGTATGGTAATGAAAGCAGGGTCTCCATACCTCATATCTCTCAGATTAGAACATTTTGTGTGTATCAGTTCAATGTGCCACAGCTGCTCTGAGCTTCGACTGCCTTCTGAGGAGAGTGCATGAAGAGTCCAGGCTTCTGCAAATGTGTCCAAGTCTGCCTGGATGCTTGAGAGAAAAGTTTACTGTACACTAAACCGGTCCTCAATAAGTAAGCATGTCTGAGTCCTTGATTCTGACATCACACCAAATGCAGTCAATCCTATTAGAAACAGGTTTAAAAACAGATCAGTTATTTATTAAAATTGTAAGATATTTTGTTACATAAAAGTGACATTAAAAGCTACCTACAGATAATTAAAGTTACTAAATTTAGGACTAAATGAAATTTCGGACAACTGTACTTTACCTTTGATTATGGACACTTTTACCAGATATGAAACTATGTTGGTCTGTGCCTCTTGAAGAAAACATGAACCTGGCGATCTGTACATCCTCCAGTCTTTGGTCTCCCTTGACCCTGGTTTAAAGAAAATTTAAATGCTTTTTCCTTTACTGTACTTGCCTTGACAGTATGCCAAATTTCTGCAATCAGAAGAATTCCAGTTAATCAAGTATCTAGAAAAGAGACCAGGAAGCATAAAAGCATGACCGGCGAAGCAGGTAATCAGCCTTGTGTCTTCAGCAAGTGCTCTGTGTGTGTGTCAGTCGCTATCTGTTTGTGAGTCTTATTTAGTGTCGTTTGTCCACTCCATTGTCAAAGCTTTAATCAAGAGAAGTTTTGGGCGAGAGCAGGCAGCGTTCAGGCTGTGTGTTTTCCCTGCCAAAAAAAAAAAAAAAGGTAGGGACACACACAGCTCGTGTGTCTGTTTGAGAGTGAAGCGCGCAGTGTCAGCTCTCGAGGGAGTTGACGGCTGCGATGCGAGCCTTTGCTTCACTCTCAGAAGGCTCTCTTTGAGGAGAGAGCTTTCACTGGTGTTTCTCGCAGTGCCAGCCCCGCTTTCGCCGAGGCGGAGCGGTGGTTGTGCTTGTGGGATTCGCTTTTGGATCTGCTGGAAGGAATGTAAGACGGGCAAGTCCCTATCTTCTTTCTTAGCCACCAGATCCGGCGTCCGCTCTCGGTGGTCGGAAGCCCGCGTTTGCGATACTTTCTCCCCGATGAGAGGGCGCCTGACTTTCTCTGAGGAGATTGATGTGGAAAGGCGTCGATGAGCTCGCCAGTTGCACAAGCACAAGTCGCACAAGCATATTATGCCTAATATTAACATAAGCAGCATTAATGAAGAGTGGAGCTCGCGCAGTCAGCTCTCGGGGGGCTGATTGTGCTTTTTTCGCTGTTAAGCGCTCCGCTCTCACCGGGCACGCTCCGAGGAGTGTGTCCGTGCATGCGATAGCGGGAATCGCACATGATCTGGCGAACGGGTTGGAGACGGCTCGTTCTATCTCCACCCATGTTCACTAGATCTAGAGCTCGTTCTCGAGGCTTGGAAACCAGCGCTGCGGTTTCTTCGCCCTCTGAGACAGCTCGCTGCAGCATCCATCTTTCTCTGAGGAGATTGATGTTGTTTGTAGGGCTGCAACTAACGATTATTTTGATAATCGATTAATCTGTCGATTATTTTTACAATTAATCAATTAATCGGTTTATGTACTTATATTTTAGTTTTTTTCCATTTTTTTCCCCAAGTAAATTATTAATAAAGGGTCTTTATCATTCAGAATAGATTTTTAAGAGATTTTAACCATTTTGCATTGTCATATCCTCATCAAAAATATACCTGGAGTTGTTTTATTATGTGTTAGTGATCCTTTGTTGAACTCTTCTGCAATCAAAACACTGACCCATACTCTAGCAAATTTCACAAGGAGATTTCAAATAATGTTTTCACCATGGCAGTCCTTAGAGCTCCTAAAGTAGTTTAACATCCCGAACAAAGCTTATTAAGGAATCTTTCAGAACATATTTTCACGAAGAATAAGGATAAAACAGAATAAGATTGCAGTGCGTTGTATTTTATTATTTACTGGGAAACAGCTTTATAGCTTATGCTGTGAAATTGTAAACAATCCTTCGAATAAAGTGCCAATGGCATGAAACCTGAATGGAACTCACAATTTAAAGTAAAATCCATCAGAAGGTCCAGAAAAAAAAAAATCGGACACACACAAAAAACCTGCTGTGTGAAAAAGAGCAGTGAATACTTAGAAAAAAAAGTGCATTTCAAATATCTTTAAACATTTACCTCTCTCATTCAGTCATAATTAGGCTGCACGACTGAATTATGAACTGGTAAACGACAAACTGATCACAGAACATGTTTGTAAAGTTTTACATGTTAACTGTTAAAAAGTAATGTTATCAGCTTTTACGACTAAACATTTGCAAACAACATTGTACTGGAGAATCTGCACAAATAAAAGTCTTAGGCGCCGTTCACATATCGCGCCTAAAAACGCGTGGAAAATGCTAGGCGCACCGCTTTCTCCTCCTTTCCAAAGCGCTCGTGCAGTTGCGCCCCTGAGGCGTCTGCCTTTGCTAAGCAACCATGACGTGCTCTCTCCTTGAAGACGCGGAAATTTCAGCAAAGGATAAATGGATTTGCAGCTCTAAAAATCGCTTGCAGTAGCTCTGCTACTAAATTTATTTCAAAATGGAAATCCATATACAGCTATGATCAGCTGTTCCTTCATCTTGGCTGAGCTTTTAACGTTGTTACGGGAAAGGATGAAGCTGATTATTTAGTTCTTGTCACATGACCCGCGGTGCGCTTGCGGCATTCTGAAAAGTTGAAATGTTTTTAACTCGATGCGGTGTGGACGCGCCTGGAAAAACGGGTGCGTCGCGACCGCGCCGCTTCCATTATGAGCGCGCATACTGCGCACCTACATTGGAAATAACGAACATGAGCGCGCAAAAGATGCGATATGTGAACGTCCCCTTAAACAGTTCAGTAGTGCAGAGTTTACAGGTTAATCTTCTTTTTTGAAGGCTCAAAGTAAAGTACTCCCACATCCCGCTGAATGCTGCAGAGACACTGTTCGGGGAGGAAGTGACATAAAACGAGGCCAGCTATTGGCTATTCGCTACTTCTCCTGTTGTACTGGCTGAGTAAAACCTCCGGTGGCTCATTACTGCCACACTTTGGTCACCGCAGATTTGAAATATGCACGAAATGAGCCGCTTATGGCAAATAAGTTATTTAGCAATGAATCGATGACTAAATTAGTTGACAACTATTTTAATAATCGATTTTAATCGATTAAATCAATTCGTTGTTGCAGCTCTAGTTGTTTGTGTGACTGAGTAGCATAAAATTATATATATATATATATATATATATATATATATATATATATATAAAAAGACATGCGCGCTGCCGAGGCAACACGTGTTTTACATTGTTTAATTTTTTTTTTCTACACCAGACCGTGTTGACTAGTCTGGTTGCTGATTTCATTTAATTCTAAGGAATAAAATTACATATTTATCTGACTATGTGAAGTTAGATGTACAGGGGCTCTAGGGGTGTTATTTCTTGTGTGAGAACACGTGTGTACCGCTCTTCCTCTGAGGAGGTTGACGTGGTCAGGGGCTGCTGGGCGGAGCAGTCCCAACCGCGTTCCAGCCCCTCGTGCCGGGGGTGTCATATTTGTACTCCGCAGACGCTAGAGTCAGAGTGGCGCTCCCAGGCCGAAGGCTTCTAGTGGAAAGCAGTTCTACGGACCGTTGTTTTCGCTGGATAGCCTTCATCATAACGTCCTGACGCCTAGGCCTAGGACGTTTTGAGGGCCAGCTCCCTCTGGGGAAGAGTGGTGTACACCGCATTACACGGTGCCCGTCTCTCCTCAGTGCCCTCAGGAGATCGTTCTGCCAACCCTGTCGGTGTTCCAGGGCGCAGCGATCTCTGGCAAGCGCTTCTCTCAGTTACTGCCCGGAAACGTAGCGGTGCTGAGAGGCTCGCTACCTCTACGGAGGTCTCTAGATCAGCTAGTATGGTCGTCCCCTGCCGGTCCACCGCTTCAGGGCACAAGGCTAGTGGCTCTAGGCGCACCAGAGATCAGTCTTGAGAGGCTGATTCCCTTCCTATTTTGCAGCGTGAAAACTACTGCCAAATGTGTCTTAGTGGGTCCTGCACACTGTAGTGAGAGGCCACAGAATCCAGTTCTGGTGGGCCCCAAGCAGGCTCTGGTAATGGAACAGAAGTAGACTCTCTCTGAGGACGGAGACCATTGAGGTGGTCCCTTCTTGGGTTGCAGAGTGCGGGTCCTACAGCCTGTACTTCACTGTTCCGAGGAAGGATGAGGTGTTGTGTCCTTTTCTAGATCTGTGCTTTTTGAACCTCTCAGTCAGGGGACTGAAGTTTAGCACACCTGCACAGGCCAAGTCCGAGGACTGGTGTGTCACGATCTATCAAAAGATGCACTTATCTCCATCCTTCTTCATCTGAAGTTCCTGAGGTTTGCTTTTGGGGGCAAAAGCCTACCAATACGGATCTTCCACTGGCCTTGCACTCTCACCCCACACTTTCACGACTCAACCACATTGATGATTGGTTGATATCAGCTCAATCTGAGCAGATGACGGTTCAGCACCGAGGTGTCATTCTCGCACACACGAAAGAGCTTGGGTTAGGACTTAACACCAAGAAAAGTGTGCTTTCTCTAGTTCAGAGAACCACTTATCTGGGCATGATGTGGAATTCGACCACGATGCAGGCACGTATGTCACCTGCTCGGATCGAGTCGATCCTCACTGCAGTCATGAGAGTGAGAGAAGGCCGGTCACTCACTGTCAAGCTGTCACGGAGATTGCTGGGTCTGATGGCAGCTGCGTCCAACGTGAATACTATTGGCCTGCTGTACATGAGACCCCTACAGTGGTGGCTCAAGACCAAGGGGTTCTCCCTGAGGGGAAACCCACTTTGCATGCTAAAGGTCACGCTGCGCTGCCTACGTGCCTTGGATATGTGGAGGAAGCCTTGGTTCTTGTCCCAGGGCCCGGTGCTGGGAGCTCCTTGTCGCCGCGTGATGCTAGCGATGGATGCGTCCCTCACCAGCTGGGGTGTGGTCATGAGTGGCCACCCTGCTCCTGGTCTGTGTAGTGGTCTCCATCTGACATGGCACATCAACTGCCTGGAGATGCTGGCCGTGCTTCGTGCACTTTGTTATTTTCTCCCAGACCTAAGAGGTCACCATGTGTTGGTGCGCACCAACAACACAGCGGTGGTCTCTTACATCAACCACCAAGGAGGTCTGCACTCACGCCGTTTATACAACTAGAGTACCAGATCCTTTGTGTGGGCCCAGGACGAATTCCTCTCGCTCAGAGCAGTTCACATTCCTGGGCATCTTAATATGGGAGCAGACACCCTGTTGAGGCAGGGACCAAGGCCCAGGGAATGGCGGCTTCACAGTTGGAGATGTTGGCCAGACTCGGGTGGATCTGATTGCGACTCGAGAGACATCGCACTGTCCACTCTGGCTTCCTCTGACTCATCCAGCTCCACTGGGGCTGGACGCCATGGTACAGACATGGCCGAGGTTTCGTCTGTACATTTTTCCCCCGATTGCTCTGCTCTCGGGAGTTCTGAAGAGAGTGCGCCGGGACAGAGTCCGGCTGCTGTTAGTAGCCCCGTTCTGGACGGGCCAGGTATGGTTCCTGGGCCTGATTTCTCTTTTTGAGGGTGCGCCCCCGCATGGAGCTTAGAGGCTGTAGGTGTTTTCTCTGAGGAGGCACAACTCTTAGCTTCCGGTCTCTCAACCGAGGTTGTAAGACCATTCTCCAATCCAGAGCTCCCTCAATGAGGAAACTGTATGTCTTGAAGTGGAAGCTTTTCACTTCTTGGTGCGGAGACCGCCAGCTCGACCCAGTTAACTGCCCGGATGGTACAGTACTGGAGTTCCTGCAGGCTCTCCGCAGTGTTGACCTACTCCACCCTGAAGGTCTACGTGGCGGCCATGGTGGCCTACCGCGCCCCTCTCGGTGGCCAGTCAGTGGGCAGAAACCCTCTGGTCCTCCATGGTGCGCTGAGGCTGAGGCTGATTACCGGCTTCGCCGCTCATGCTTTTATGCTTCCTGGTCTCTGACGTCACCCGCCTATGACGTCTCGCCCTTCCATTGGCATGATTATACATGTTATTCTGCGACGTCACGCTGGACGCGTTCCCCATTCGTTCTCGACTTAGCTCGAGTTCCTGAAGAGGAACCAGGGTTACATACGTAACCTTAGACGTTTTTTATGTATATATATTTTTTTATGTTTTCACTTTAATTTTACGTTCTGTGTTTTTGGAATTTTAGTTGTTTCAATTATTATTATTATTTATTATAATTATTTTATTTTTATTATAATTAGTACTTGAACTAAATAAACAAATTTATGGCAACCAGCTGAAATAAAATTTATTTGATTTTAATTTATTTTAGTTAACATCATTTTGTTTTAAGTGTGTGTGTGTGTGTGCGTCTGCATAACAATTACCAATAAAATGGTATTTCTTGTAAAAGAGAATAATTTTAATATATTTTTAATATTGTTAATGACTATGCATCATATATAAATATTTAGTGCACACATTCCTGGTTTGGTGTAGATAGAATGGTGGGATATACAACACACACACACACACAAAATACTTTGGAAACACAGGATTAATCGGTTTGCTCTGTCTCTGTTGTACAGCAGCACTCTTTTCTAATGTTATTACTTGATTACTTTATATTTTAAAGCTTGGGAGTAGGACTAGGAACATCATGAGTCCCCTGATGTGGTAACCTCTTGCTGAACTGCACCATCAACAGCAAACTTGATGAATTCAGAAGCATTGGTACTTCATTCTTCTCACATGCAAATTTATTTACAATATTGGAGACTGAAAGGAAATTAAATCAGCATATCTTCTAAAACGACCCTCTGGTGTGTAATATTAAAGAAATCTATTTTGTGATAGATGAGCATTCCCTGAATAGATTGTTTGTTCAAATAATGTGAATGGAGACTATTAAAAAGAAAGACAGAGTTGGAAACAAAGATGGTTCATAATCAAAACTCTGTGTTTTGACTCCCCGAACCCATTTCATCCAACTCAACACAGGAACTAATGTCACAATGCCCTCAAAACCTCAGGCAGGCTAAACACTCTCTTAAGGTCAATGACCTGAAGATTAGATAAAGGAGAACAAATTTAATATGGTCTGTAAATTGAGTTTCATAGTTCACTGGTTCAGGAGCCCATTTCATAAACAATAATTCAACTTGTTTTATTTATAAAATGTATTTATCAAACGTTTATTTTTTTGCTTACTCTGACTTTTAAAGGTATAGTGGGAAATATACATTAAATTGCTGCTTTAGTTTTATATAGCTGCTAAAGTTATATATATACTCCTTCCAGTTTTGTAAACATTTCTGAGAGATTTTTTCAAGCTTGGCTATTCGTGACATAATGAAGGATGGAACACCTTTTATCTGCATTTCTCTTTAGCTCCGCCTATGGCAGGCCTCCAGGAGCTTGGCTGTTTGCTGAGAAAATCAGAAAGATGTATTTTTCATTTATAAATATGATAAAGCTAAAGACTCTTTGGAGTTGTGAACGATGCTATAGAACTCTATAGGTACTCAAGATCAACATGAGATTGGTGAAACTGTGTGTGTTATGTCAGCTATATTGCTGTTTTTGCAGCTATAAAATCTAATTAAACTCTTTATGGCATTTAATCCTAAAGGGGAGATGGTGCTAAATTGCCTCTGAAAATATTGTAAGATCAATCCAAAGGATAACATGCTTTTAGGATGTAACCTGATGAATTATGACTCATCGGGATGTGTGAAAAGGGTCCAGAATTAACACTCGATAAGTGCTAAATATGAGTAAAAGTGTGCTTTAACAACATGGCAAATCATTTTATTCTGAACTGCAACACAATACAAGGTTGTAGAATGGTAGGCTGACTCTCAATGGTGTAAGCGACATGGACAGATCAAACACACATAACTTGTCTATAAGAACAGTGAAAGGCTAATACTGTGAAGTTTTTCCCCTCCAGAAAACCATGTGGCAACACGAGTGGCATATTTCTAAAAAAAAAAAAAAAGTAAATACATACATACATACTGTACATACATACATAATAAATATTAAAACCTTACAAAAGTTAAAATTGTTTTATTTAATTATTTTAATTAATTTTTTGGCCCCCAAAATATAGTTCAATGATGTGTAGAAGGCCAATTAAGTTTCTTGATGTGCTCATAAATTATGAACTATTATGGACTAAAAATGCTAAATGCTGTAAAATGCTAAGTATTGGTGATGATTCTTTGGTATGTTGACCAGATATGGTCAGATATGACTGGGGAAGTCGTGGCCTAATGGTTAGAGAGTCGGACTCCCAATCGAAGGGTTGTGAGTTTGAGTCTCGAGCCGGCAGGAATTGTAGGTGGGGGGAGCGTATGTACAGTTCTCTCTCCACCATCAATACCATGACTTAGGTGCCCTTGAGCAAGGCATCAAACCCCCAACTGCTCCCCGGGCGCAGCAGCATAAATGGCTGCCCACTGCTCCGGGTGTGTGTTCACAGTGTGTGTGTGTGTGTGTTCACTGCTCTGTGTGTGTGCACTTCGGATGGGTTAAATGCAGAGCACGAATTCTGAGTATGGGTCACCATACTTGGCTGAATGTCACTTCACTTCAGATAAGATTAGAGCAACATGTGGCATATTTTTTCAAAGAAAGAAAGAAAGAAATTTTCTTACAACCTTGCATTATATTCCAGTTAAATAAATATATTTATATTATTTTTATTATTATACTAAGTTAAAATAAAGTTTTTTTTATATATTTATAACTCTAAAATACAGTTAAACGGTGAATAGAAACTTATAAGAAGTACATGTTCTCAGTTTACTCATGAACTCTGGATCCTGCTTGAGCACTTTAATGATGTAAGAAGAATACATATGAGACAAGGACCTGTAAACAACAACTGAAGACGAATTGTTCTGCATGACTTAAAACATAGTTTTGCCATTTTTTCCTAGCGTTATTTTCCATAGATTGTTGCTCCCAGTTTCTTCTCCCTTGTTTTCCATTCCATGTCCATATCTGTGAAAGTGAGAAATTGCTGTAGCAGAAAATGATGGGATATTGGAATATGGTCTCATCCGCAATCCCTAGACTTCAAAAGTGCTCTAGAGCAGCCATGATCAAGGCAGCGCATGTTGAAGTGCTACAGATCCGTTAGAGGTCTTTTGTTATTGGATACTGGTAAACTGCATTCCTTCTGAGATGTAATGGTGTTGAAACGTCTTCATAATGACAGCAATAAGAGGACATAACTATCAATTTGTAATTTGTATAGCCCTTCTGTGTCACGATCGTATAAAGGACAGGAAGCGAGTTGCAAGTTAACAATCCTTTATTTGAGATGTATGGTCAGGCTGGGTTGGTGGTGGGTGACGCAGGGACCTCGATGGCAGCACAGACTAGTGAGAAGGTGATTGCGTGTGCAGGTGGGTGATGATGAGGGATCTGTGAGATGAATGGTATATCCGCAACAACCGAACAGGAATACGACACAAGGAGTATGACGTATGAATATGAAGTACTGAAACCACGTCTGTCGGAAGGCCATGTAAACGAAAGACGTGATCTATGACGGTCAACGCTGTCTCCTTGGCTGAGGGTAATTTGGGAAAGAGAATAAAGTGGACCGCCTTCGAGAACCGGTCCACCATGGTCAAAACTACCGTGTTGCCCTGGGAGGGCGGGAGGGCAGTAATAAAATCTACTGCGATATGGGACCAGGGTCTCGAAGGGACCGGCAGCGGTTGAAGTAACCCATCAGGGGGTCGATTGGAAGTCTTACCAGTGGCACAAACCGAGCAAGCCAAAACAAAACTGTGAATGTCGCGAGCCATAAGTGGCCACCAGAATCGTTGCTTGACCAAATATTTAGTACGGTTAACTCCTGGATGACAAGCCACATTAGAACAATGCCCCCACTGAATAACGTTGGACCGTAATCCCTCCGGCACAAATAATCGATTAGGTGGGCACCCGGGCGGAGGCGTTACCCCTCCTAAGGTAGTCTTGACCTTCGATTCGACCTCCCATGTGAGTGTGGAGACCACTAATGTCTCAGGTAAAATACACTCGGGAGTAGACGGGCGTTCGGAACGGTCAAAAATGCGCAACAAAGAATCGGGTTTGATGTTCTTGGAACCCGGGCGGTACAAGAGAGTAAAATCAAAACGTCCGAAAAAAAGTGCCCACCGAGCCTGCCTGGAGTTTAACCTTTTGGCAGTGCTAATGTATTCTAAATTCTTGTGGTCGGTCAATACCAGACATGGGGACTTGTGACTTGGTGACTTGGACTCGAGTCGACTCGAGTCGCTATTTTTAGGACTTGTGACTTGACTTGACAAAAAATAAAATACTTGAGACTTGACTCGGACTTGGAAGTTAAAGACTCGGGACTTGACTTGACTTGAGACAGGATGACTTGAATGACTTGAGAGTTAATCACATCATGTTTTCAGTTTGAATATAAAATATATAAATTATTTTTAAAAATAAATTTGATTACTCAGCTGGAGCGCAGGCTGAGAATCGCGTTGTCATGACTGGATCAGGACACTATCATCAGTCATGCCCTCTCTACCTTACTCACACCACGCCCACTAAGATCAGATATCATATCACAGCAACATCTCAGCTTGAGGGGTACCGAGGGTCATCGCTTTTGTCGTCAATAATTCGCGCCTAAAAACGCGTGGAAATCGCTAGGCGCGCCGCTTTCTCCTTGTTTCCAAAGCGCTCGGGCAGTTGCGCCCCTGAGGCGTCTGCCGTTGCTAAGCAACCATGACGCGCTCTCTCCATGACAAGCAAAGGATAAATGGATTTGCAGCACTAAAAATCGCTTGCAGTAGCTCTGCTACTAAATTTATTTAAAAATGACAATCCATATACAGCTATGATCAGCTGTTCCTTCATCTTGGCTGAGCTTTCAACGTTGTTACGGGAAAGGATGAAGCTGCTTGATTGGTTCTTGTCACATGACCAGCGGTGCCCTTGCGGCTCTCTGAAAAGTTGAGATGTTTTTAACTCGATGCGATGCGGACGCGATTGGAAAAAACGAGCGCGTCGCACCGCGTGTGCATCACGACCGCGTTGCTTCCATTATGGGCACGCATACCGGTGGCGCATAAATGGTGGGATAGGCCACATCGTGCTCAGCTTGCAGACAAGACTCTCTCGAATCTTATATTTTGCAAGTGCAATACCTTGTAATAGAGGTAATGACTTACGGATATACTCTGAGATAGAGATTGTGTGTGTGTGTGTGTGTGTGTGTGTGTGTGTGTGTGTGTGTGTGTGTGTGAGAGAGAGAGAAACACACTCGTGCTTTACCTGATGAAGGAAACCCAAACTGAGTCTGACTCCAATCACAACCCCAACATTCAGAAACTAATTGACAAAAATCTGAAGTATAATTAAGATGAAAAATGAATTTGAGCTCCAAACCAAACTCCAGTGTTATTCGGCCCTAAACAGAACCACAAAACTGGCAAATTACTTATCACTAAAGCCATTAAAAGAAAGACAAATCCTTTCAAAATATCGACTCAGTGATCATGATTTGGAAATAGAGATTGGTAGACATAAAAGATCCTGGCTACCGAGAGAAGAGAGACTGTGCAAACACTGTGAGCTGAATCAAACAGAGGATGAGAAACACTTCATTCTTGTCTGTCCCAAATACAGCACTACAAGAGAAACATTCTTCTCACAGTTTGAAGCTTTGAATCGTTCATTCTTGTCTCTAAATGACTCAGAGAAACTACTCTATATACTTGGAGAGAATGAGACGGCAGTCACAATAGCTGCTAAATATTTATACACCATACACACCATACGAAAGGGATAATTTATTGTATTCAACTGTTTTATTTTATATTCTTAATTGTATATAATTACTATTATTAATATTAGAAATATTATCTGCTGCTGCTATTTTGATTGTATTGTATTTTATTGTAATCATATTTTAAATTTTATTCTGTATCTAAATGCTTTGGCAATACTGTAACTCAAATGTCATGCCAATAAAGCAACTTGAACTTGAACTTGAGAGAGAGAGAGAGAGAGAGAGAGAGAGAGAGAGAGGAGAAATGTAAGAAAGTTTAATGTTGTATGTAAACTGTGTTTGAGGGGAAGTCGTGGCCTAATGGTTAGAGAGTCGGACTCCCAATCAAAAGGTTGTGAGTTCGAGTCCCCGGCCGGCAGGAATTGTTGGTGGGGGGAGTGCATGTACAGTTCTCTCTCCACCTTCAATACCACGACTGAGGAGCCCTTGAGCTAGGCTTCGAACACCCAACTGCTCCCCGGGCGCCGCAGCATAAATGGCTGCCCACTGCTCTGGGTGTGTGCTCACCGTGTGTGTGTGTGTGTGTTCACTGCTCTGTGTGTGTGCACTTTGGATGGGTTAAATGCAGAGCACAAATTCTGAGTATGGGTCACCATACTTGGCTGAAAGTCATGTCAGTCGTGTTACAGAGAAAGAGAGAGAGGTGTTCAGAGAGGAGTCTGTTGGATGTTTAGCTGTTATTTGTTTTATGGACTCAATGTTGAAAATGTAAAACATTTCAAACACTGTTGGCAGAAGTGAAAAAAATAATTTTATGAAGTTACAATTTTGTTTTATTCCATGTTTACTGAACATGAGTATTTACAATGCAAATCCAAATTATTTTAATTTACTGACAGTTACTTATATCTTGTCTTTTAACTTTATTAAGATCAGATTCTGCAGGTAAAATTACAATAATAAGGTGACTTGACTTGGACTTGACTTGACTTACTACAGGACTTGACTTGACTTGACTTGACATAACTTGTGACTTGACTTGACTTGACTTGCCCAAGAAAAAAATACTTGGGACTTACTTGAGACTTGAAGGTTAAGACTTGAGACTTACTTGAGACTTGCACATGTGTGACTTGGTCCCATCTCTGGTCAATACTATAAAAGGAACCCCCGAGCCTTCTAACCAGTGGCGCCATTATTCCAATGCCATCTTGACTGCCAACAATTCTCGGTTACCAATATCATAATTACGTTCGGCAGGAGATAATCGGTATGAAAAAAACGCGCACGGGTGCATCTTGTCATCTGAGGGAGAACGTTGGGATAACACCGCACCTACCCCCATCTCTAACGCATCGACCTCCACCACAAACTGACGTGATGGATCAGGGGTGATTAAGATAGGGGCTGAAACGAAGCAGCCCTTCAGTTTGGCAAACACAGCCTCAGCTGTGTCTGACCACCTGAACATAGTTCTGGGGGAGGTCAAGGCGGTCTTCTACGCCGGTAGAAGTTGGCGAACCCCAGAAACCTCTGTAGGGCCTTACGGGAAATCTGGACTTGGCCACTCTACCACAGCCTTAACCTTCTCGGGATCCATGCGTATTCCCTCAGTCGACACAATATATCCAAGAAACGGAACCGACTGTGCATGAAAAGTGCAATTTCTCCGCCTTGACAAAAAGCCCATTCTCTAGCAACCTCTGAAGCACTCGTTGAACGTGCTGCACGTGTTCCTGGAGAGAAGAGGAAAAAATCACTATGTCGTCCAGGTAGACATATATGAATTGATCGACCATATCTCGCAGCAAGTCGTTGACGAATGCCTGGAAGACCGCTGGGGAGTTGGACAGCCCGAAGGGCATGACCAAGTATTCAAAATGCCCCCTGGAGGTGTTAAAAGCGGTCTTCTATTCATCCCCCTCCCTAATACGGACCAAATGATAAGCATTACGTAAGTCCAATTTCGTGAAGATCGACGCTCCCTGCAACCTCTCGAAGGCTTAAGACATCAACAGTAAAGGGTATGTATTCTTTATCATGATGTTGTTCAGTCCCCGGTAATCAATACAAGGTTGCAGAGACCCGTCTTTCTTCCCCACAAAAAATAACCCCGCCCCCGCTGGAGTAGTGGAAGGGCGGATGAACCCCGAAGCTAGAGAATCAGAAATATATTTCTCCATAGCCTCCCTTTCTGGAACAGAAAGTGAATTTAATTTGCCTTTAGGCGGAGACTTACCTGACAGTAAATCTATGGCACAGTCATAGGGACGATGCGGAGGGAGAGAAGCAGCACTAGACTTACTGAACACTTCCTTCAGGTGGAGGTACTCCACGGGCACGTTAGACAAATCCACTGCTTCCTCCTGAAACATAGACATAGAAATAGACGGACAAGCAGACACTAGACAAGACTCATGACATTTATTACTCCAGGCCAGGATGGAATGAAGTTGCCAGTCCACTTTGGGGTGGTGACGGAGGAGCCAGGGGTGACCAAGAACTATGGGTGCAAGAGGAGAGTCTAGTATATAGAATGAGATGATTTCTGAGTGGTTGCCTGATGTGATGAGGGTAATGTTTCCAGTGGTGAGTGAGATGACCGGCAGTCTTTGTCCATTGAGGGCGTAAACCGTGATCTGGTGAGTGAGGGGTCTGAAGGGAATTTGAAGTTTGCATGCAAGTGCATGGTCCATGAAATTACCTTCAGCCCCGGAGTCCAGAAGTGCTTGACAGTCGTGAAATCCTGCTGACCATCTCAGTCTTACCGGGAGGAGCGTAGATGATGATGAGGTCTTCTCGGCGGAGATCCCACCCGACAGTAGCCTCATACTACCAGGCTTGGCCCTTTTACCGGACAGATATAGGCGTGATGACCGGGTCCACCGCAGTAGAGGCAAAGGCCCAGGGATCTCCGCCTCTCCTTCTCCTCCCGGGAAAGCCGAGCTCGCCCTACCTGCATGGGCTCGTGATCGTAGGAAGGGCTGGCCGCGTCCCCGCCGCTGACTCGGGTACCCATAGGAGCTCTCGGTGTGAGATTGGGTATGTTACATCGTTCCACTCGTGTCAGTCGTGCATCTACCCTCAGTGCCAGCTCAATGAGTCCATTGAGTGAGGTCGGAAGGTCCAGGGCGTAGATCTCCTTCTGGATGCGGTCAGCCAGCCCATGCAGGAACATGTCCCTCTGTGCCTCCTCGTTCCATTGACACTCCACCGCCAGGGACTCGATAGAGAAATCCAATACTGATCCCTCTCCTTGTCGTAATTCGGCTAGCCTCCTAACCGCCTCTCTCCCGGCGACGGCCCAACCAAACACTCGCCTCATCTCCGCGCCGAGTGTCTGGAACGAGGCGCAGCATGGATCTTGATTCTCCCACACCGCCGTTCCCCATAATGCCGCCCTCCCAGTGAGTAGCATCAAAACGAACGCCACCTTGGCTTGTTCGTTGGAGAAGGTCCTGGGTTGAAGAGAGAAGTGTATAGAGCATCGTGTTAGGAAAGCTCTACAGAAATTTGGCTCACCAGAGTAGGTTTCCGGAACTGGAAGGCGTGGTTCCGGCTGGGAGGGGTTCTCCGGTGGTGTGGGGGGAACGTACAGTGTGAGCGGCGCAGTGGGGGCTTGCAGAAGTTGTAATTGCTGGGTGAGCTCGGACACCTGCGCCACCAAAGCCTGGACAGCGCGACCAGTGTCATTAAGATTCTGTTCCTGGGAGTCCATCCTTCGAGCACTGGTGCTGAGGAACTCTTCTAAAGCCGAAGATGGGTTACTCGCTGCTTCCATGGGTGGTCAGATCGTTCTGTCACGATCGTATAAAGGACAGGAAGCAAATTGCAAGTTAACAATCCTTTATTTGAGACGTATGGTCAGGCTGGGTTGGTGGTGGGTGACGCAGGGACCTCGATGGCAACACAGACTGGTGAGAAGGTGATTGCGTGCGCAGGTGGGTGATGATGAGGGATCCGTGAGATGAATGGTATATCCACAACGACCGAACAGGAACAAGACACAAGGAGTATGCTGAGCAGATGGGACACAGACAAGAATCACGGAGGACCTCAAACAACGATCTGACAAACAAGAGACGAAAGACAGGGCATTAAGTAGGCTGGTGTAATAACACCCACATGAAACAATCAACGTGACGTAACATGATACGAGCAGGAAACAGTGCATTCATGAACCATGACATTCTGAGGGCATATAAAATTGAAGTCAAATATTTAGAAAACTAGAAAATTTTTAATGATATATGCATATATCTAAGCACTTTGCTTTTACTCTATGCAGATAATGCTAATGTCCATGCAGCAGTAATCTGTGGCAGGCTGCATAAAAATCTACTTTCCGTTGGTTTATTTATTACTTTCACCCGTTGTATTTGCATTTCTACTGCATTTTTTTTCTTCTCAAATTTAATCAAACACTAATATGCCATTACACATGCTATGCTAATGTGCAGATACACATTACCCATGCTAATTCGAAGATGGCACACAACGAGAGCAAAGAGAAGTATGCAAATTCAAACCCATCATTTTCCTGCAGTCTGGTTAAGTGACTTTCACTAAGATGTGCAATCCACTGACTAGCTATTATTATCGCACAGTCTCTCAGCCAATGTGTCAAGGCGCTGAAATTTAAATTGATAAAACACAAGTTCAAACTGAGAGTCTGCGAGTGCAGTAGAAGATGATATGATGCAGCTAATTTGCTTAAAGGTGATCAGTGTGTAGTGTGTGTGTGTGTGTGCTTGTGTGTAGGTGTTTCTGTGGGTGTTCTTTTCTTTTTATGTCTATTCTAGTAGGTAAATGTTACCAAGGTCCAAGGATGTGGAAGGTTTTTTTTTTTTTTTTGTGGTAGTGTATGTATATATATATAATCAAAAATATATATTTTTTTACACAATTTTTAACAATATTTCAAATGTAGGCTTAATTAACTTAATTTTAATGCTTTTGATGAATGGCTATGCTGTTTTTAATTTTATTTCATCAGAATATCAAAATGTGTGAAATCTTGTCATACAAAACAGTTTTGCAGTTAATTGATCTAATTTTATGTCTCTGGAAAAGTGATCAATGACATAATATGTTGAAATATCAAGTTTTATTTATTTATTTGTTTGTTTATTAATTTTTTTTGTTGTCTATTTGTTAATGAGAAATTTGTGGACACCTTCGTGTTTTTAGATCTGTGAAGTAAAAAGATAAAATTAGACAATAAGGTGGGCTCCTAAGAATTGACACTGAAGGCCCCAAGTGGCATGTTGGTACTAGGGTTATTATATTTAAATTGAATACTTATTGCAATTAATGGGGTTATTATTCAGTATTTCCACAACTATTATGCACATTTTAGCTTTTCATTAAAACCTACTGTTTAATAAATTAAAAGTTCAATTTGCATTCATATTGTTGATATTATGACACATCTTTAAAATATGAGGAATTAAATAATTTAAAAAGCCTGTATATAAATGAATTTACCTTGCAGATGAATCTCTTTTACTGGGATACTGCTTTGTCTTTCATCAACTAAATTTTCTAAATGTTGTTTTAAACATGATTAAATTTAAAATAGTAGAATTTAGTTGAATTCATAAAATAGTATAAAATTATAAAATAGTAGAATTCAGATATCCAATTTTCTATTTTGCTATACCCTTTTGTTTTAGTAGATCCATGGCCTTTGATGCAAAATATTGGGAGAATTTTCTCCTTTCTTTGAAAAGTTAATAAGCCATTATAACTATTCTGCTATTTTAACAATGCATGAGTACAAAATGGTATTTTATTGTTTTCATTTAGCATTGTTTTTCCATGTTCTCTGTGACCCTTTGTGAGGAATAATTAGAATAGTTTTTATGTTCACACAAAAGAAAATATATATAAAAACAAACAAAGACAGAATTAAACAAATTTTAGATGTTCTTTAATTTAATTGGATGAGAATGTCTATTAAATTGAGCACTGCATTTAAGCAATTATGTTATTTTGTTTATTGAATGCCCTAGTTACTTCCATGAAATATCTTAAGCAGATGTTCAGGGACAATTGGAAACAGCCAGTGAATACAAAGAGTAATGCTGACCACTTCGTACCCCACAGCTAATTGGTTTGTGGGGCAGATAAATAAGGCCAATTCAGAGTAGTCTATTTTGAAAAAATTTAAAAGTACATCAAGGCTGAAGCAACTTTTACCCTTGATGCAACATCGACTGAACAGATGCAAAACACCTTAAGAAACAGGCTGCTGGCAAAGCATCTAGGAAGGCTGTTATTGATCAATGGCTACAGCTTCAGTGGCCTGTACAGTTCATTATAAAGGTGGTGTCTCTAAATCTGTAATCATACTCAACTAAAAAGGACTAGATGTGTTGAAGTACAGTATTTTTCTTGTTTCCAACATAACCCTAAGTACCCTTTTAATTTCAATTAATGGTCATGAGATCAATAAACAAACAATTCAGATGCCTTTATACTCATGCACTTTGAACAGATAGTAAGGCATAAAGTCTGGCTCATAAAACAATATATCAATTAATATACAGTATATATATATATATATATATATATATATATATATATGTGTGTGTGTGTGTGTGTGTGTGTGTGTGTGTGTGTGTGTGTGTGTGCGTGTGTGTGTGTGTGTGATCTATTTGCAGTCCAGGCGGTGGTCATGTTTTCTATGTAAACTAACTTGAGTGAAATCAAATCAAGTGACCCTTAACAAGCCCTGCTGTTGGTCAGAAATCCAACTGTGATGTGAAATATACAGTGAAATGATTACATTTTAATGTTATATTTGCATGCACTTACAATGGTCTCTTTAATCTTGTTAAGTATCTAAAATTCAATATTATTTGGAATGGGATAATGTTTGGGTGGAAAGCACTAAGTTTGATTTAAATTTAATGTGTAATCAGACAAAACACATATAACTGGGGAGCTGTAACCTTCTTAAACTAACAGTGCACTTAATATCTTTAACAAGCCATTGGTAAAAATAGACAGACATCACATTTGTATATGTTAAATACTGTCTATAATGCACTATAATTTGTGTATAACGTTTCCTTTTTTCTATCGTTTTCTGTTGTTTTTAATATATGTGGGCATGCAAAACATTTCATGAAGGATATATAGACAGACAGACAGATAGACCGATAGTCAGATAGATACATTTATTAATTTTGTTTATTCAATCAATGATTGATGGGATTTGGCATTTGATGGGATAATATCCTTAAAATACACGGGGCTAGTTGTCACAGGGGCACTTTAAATTATCCTAAAAAAGTTATTAAATTGAAATACTGTTTATAGAAACTCACAATGTGTTTAATAGCCTAACCTTTATCTTTTTTTTCAGCAGTAATGGTGAAAATGTTAAGTAGCTAGCTATGTTTCATTTAATTTATTAATTTAGCCACGACTTAACTCTATAAACAAACTTACTTTTAAACATAGGTTATTCATTTTGTCAAAAGTGTGATAACTAGCCCAGGTCTCTTCTATTTTATAATACTAAAGGCGCGTACATTCACTTATTCGCTTACATGCCTCGTCGTATCCGCACTCCATTCCAGTGAAGGAGCTGTACTCCGCTCCGGGTTTTGCTCCCTCGCTGCTCTATGCATCGCGTCTCATCACTCCTGCATTGCTGTAGCAGCAGATGTTCGCACACTGAAGCCAATATCCACTGTTCTCTCTACCGGAGCAAGTGTTCTGCAGCGGAGAGTGAGAAGACGAGGAAGTGTGAGGACGTTTGTTCTCTCTCCTCACACGTCTGGTGTGTGTGTGTGTATGTGGGTGAGTGAGTGAGCTGAAGATATCAGTCTCGTCTTTCTTTACCACACCTGTGATGCGCTGCTGTCTCTGAGCAACGAAGACGCACTGATGGCCAAGGTACAGGAAGAGGATATGTGTTGAAAGAGGACTTATAAATGCGTTGATCGGTGTAACATTAAAAAAACTAAACCCAGACAGACAGCAGATACCACTCGCAACTCATTCAGCAGATACTGACTTAAACTTGAACGACAAGGTGATAAAGATGCCGTTACTCCTGGGTCCCTTTGTCCGCTTGAGATCCGGGCTTGTACTCACGTGGATCTGCTTGTTTTCGTCCGGATTTACCTTCATTGGTGAGCTTAATTCCTTTTTTTAAACGTATCTTTCAGTCTTGACTGATAAAGTCATGTGTAATTGCTTTTACACACAGCAGCTGGCTCCCTTTGTGATGTGATTTCCCGAATAATAACACAATGCAATATTTAACGGGGTTCATTTGTATGCGAAATAAGCAGTTTGGTCCAGATTGTCAAATTACTGTTACTTTTAATAACCAGAACGCGCAGAAACGTAGGTGAAGAACCTATTCAGGAACTAGAACGTGCAGTAGCTAAGTTTGATTGACACGAGACTCTCACGGCGCGCCTGATACACACGGCGGAACGTTTCAACGAATATATATACGAAACCAAGAGTTTGTTTAATTGGAAATGAGTAGAAATGTATACCATGGGGTTTAAACAAATACATATTGTTGAATATTGCGCCTTGTATTCCGCGTTGCATTTCTGTGAGCGTTAGCTTGAATGAACCTACTCGACACGCGCACATTTCCACGCGCCGAAATTCATCCGTTCTTTCTGCATTGGAAGCGTTTTTGACAGCTGTACGAAGTACAGTGAGCTCCGACGGTCATTGAACGGTGCCTGGCACTTTGTGTGTGTGTGTGTGTGTGTGTGTGTGTGTGTGTGGATATATAAAATGAGGTAGCCTAAACATGCTTTCGTGGTCAGCTCAGTGGAAAAGAACGTGCACAAATAATCGTGCTCTCCTCCCATCACACATCTTGCACTTGTCTTGGTTAGCTAGTATAGCAAGGAAAAAAGTACATATTTACTATATGTTTAAAGCTTTTATATTTATTAAAAATTACATTTATATTTTAATTTTGAATACATTTGTTTTGGTTTATATATATATATATATATATATATATATATATATATATATATATATATATATATATATATATATATATATATATATATATAATTGTATTTATTTGCATTATTTGCAGTGCCAGCAATATATGACACATTGTCAGCACAGGTTGTTCAAATAATGACTCCGTGTTATTACTCCCACAACAAGAATTAAGACCTTAGAATTACAAAAATGCCCAGCACATGTGTTTTTACATAAGAATCAGTGTGGATATGCATGTAAAGGTTCATCAATGACATATAGCTATTTGGAGAAATTGAATATATTGTTGCAACCTCCCCCAAGGCTGTTTATAGATTAAACTGATGCATTTGATTGGCTCTTGTGTGCTGTAATTTAAATAACAATAATATTAATAATAATATAATTAAATTTTAATAATATAAGTAATAGCCTAAATACAACATTAAATAAATAAATACATTTTATCCAGCACAATAGTTGAAAATAACTAATTTAGGGCTGCAGTTGGTATGGATGAGAGGTGCTGAAACCTTATTTGGTCTGTGGAGGTCCATAAAACAAAAAACGTTGGGAAACACTGACCTAGTCCACCCACGATGTGTTTGCATGCACTGTTTGGGCTTGTCGAGATCTGAATTACATTGTGTCAAGAGAGTAAGTAAAATAAGTAAGGTCTTGGCTGTGGGAAACTTGACTGTGGGAAAGTTGTCTTGCGCTTCTGGAGGTTTTATAGTAATCATCACCACAGAGCCCAGCTGTGGACTGCTGATGAGTATTCTCAGAGCACCATCAAAATTTCACAGTTGGCTTCCATTGTTCTGCCCCCTCTCTGCTGTGGACAGAGGGCTAAGTTGTTAAAAGTTGTGTAATTATCATTCTTGCTTTAGGAAACTCTGCATGAGAAAGCTAAATTAAGAGTGTATTTTCTTATGCATTAATTAGAGAAGGATTTCACATAAATTAAGATAAAGTAAACAGTCATACCCAAGGGAATCATATATGAAATACAGTGGGATTTCTTTGGATTTTAAACATCTCTTCAAAAGGAGCATTGTTTTTTTTAAAGTAGATTTTTATTGTCATATAAAAATGGCCTAAATTCCCAACCTTCTTCAAATGATGTGTTTAATTTGTGAAGGACATATCTTGCTTCGCTTCCAAATGAAAAAAGACAGGAACTTTCTTATTCTCCAGACTTGTAAGAGGAGGAAATGTAAATTGAATGGAGGGGAAATAATGGAAGCATGCATGCTCGCAGACATTGTTAGTCCAAAAGATCACAGATCACACAAGGTGCTCTCGTCAGGAGGAAATGGGCTGACGGTGCGTTTTCCTGTAAAAAAAAAAAAAAAGGCAACTTGTCTTTCCCCTTAAACATAATCCAGTCAAAAATAAAGGTCGCCCTGTCAGTCTTCATCAGAGAGAACACAAGAGACAGAACAGAGCTCTTCTTTTGAACAATGTGGTGCCTTCAGGGAGATCAGCTACCGTTGAGCCGACAGGAGGGTTTTCATCAGTCTGTAGACAAAAGGAATCAGCACATTGTGTTTGTGATGTGTTTCTTACTATAGTCTGTGTCAGCGGCTCTGTTGGTTTTGCTTCAGGATTTTATATTGACCCAGTACAGTACTAAAATTATTTATTGCATTAATGACTTTAAATTACAATGAACTGCATACTGACATACATATACAAAAGTATGACAAAACTTCCATGAAAAAACAAAGAAACAAACAATGATTAAATGCACAGGCTTTGACGTCAATAACAAAATATATGGAGATGCAATTTTTCAATTTTAAAAGTAAATAAGCCTCAAAATGTTGCTATCCTAACTAAAGATTAGATTGTCTATTGCATTTTCATGTCAGCATTGAGCTCCCCCCCCTGTTGTCCGTGGTCTTATCAGAACAGACCTGCAATCCTGCCACCCTAGTATTTTAGATTTTCTATTTAGTGTGTCATACAATTTAGTATGTCAAAAAGAAAAAGAGAGAAGCACACACGTCAAACATGGCAAATCGTATATCCAGAAATGTATTTATGCTGTACAACTACACAACTTTTAGTTCATCAAATCCAGTGCACACTCTGGAAGTACAGAAATCAGTCATTCAATCAACACAACCCTGCAATAAAGTATGGCTTCTTGTTTGTTCCCATCTCTTTGGAAAAGGAGTGATATAATGGGCTTACTGTTTTCACTGTGTGTGTGAGAAAGAGGCAGGGGATTTTTGTGGTTGGAGTTTGTGGTGGGTTTGTTTCAGAGAGTTTTGGCACTGCTCTGAGTGTGCTCATGTCAAAAAAAGAAATAGAAATGAGGAAAAAGATTTATGCCCTTCTACTTGTAAGCTATCAAATCAAATGATGCATGGTAAGAGAAGACTCTGCTGTTATGTCGGGCTCTTGATGCTAACCAATGAATTTTCAGGATGTACAAGAACTGAAAGAATCAAGCAATGAAGAATTTCAGAGAAAAATGGAAGATTTGAACAGATTAATGTCTGAGAGCAGATTTATTTGGAATTGCGGCAAGCGCTTGGAAGTGCTTGGAACATGATTAAATCCGTTTTTGTTGTTTCGTTTCACTCGACACCGGCCACATTGCAATTTCACAACAATCTTAACAGGTTTTTTTTTTTTTTTTTTTAATAGACTATTTTTCTCCTACTCTCACAGTTTCCACACATATATAATATATGTATAGTCATATAGGAGTTTGATGAATGGAGAGGTGTGAAATGGTGCAACAGAGATGAGGAAAAGGGAAACAACGTCAACAGCAGCTGGCTTTCAATAATCCAAGCGCATACTCCATTTGATGACAAATGTGGTCTTTTCTTATCTCACACCGCTATATATGTCTTCTCCATAAGTGAAAATGCAAACGGAAAAGGAGAGGTGAGGCAGAGAACATGAGAAAGTGTGACATGAAACTTTGAGGTGGGGGAATTAAATTCAATTAAATTCAAGTTTATTTGTATAGCGCTTTTTACAATACAAATCGTTACAAAGCAACTTTACAGAAAATTATGTTTCTACAATATTTAGTAATAGCTTATAAGTGGTGACTGTCAGTTTGTGCACGTATGACAGGATTTTTAGAAAAATTAATACAAGACGTAGTCAGCCAGACGATGAACATTATTTTGTTAGTTCTATTGTTGATTCAGGGTTAGCATCATCTGGGGTCCTCTGAGGGTCAGCATCATCTCTTCTCAGGTGTTCTGGATCCAGACTGGAGCTTGTGTAAATCCTAGTTACCATGGGATGTAAATCCCGTGGCAAAACATAGAAACAAATAGAGACATCATTAGCATAGCTGGTGATTCAACAAAGTAAAATTAATTAGTTTAACCCAAGCTAAAGAATAAAAATGTGCATTTGATCAGATGCAACTACACTCACAATTTAAGATTCATTATTCAAATGCTTGGCGAAAGAGATGTGTTTTTAATCTAGATTTAAACAGAGAGAGTGTGTCTGAACCCCGAACATTATCAGGAAGGCTATTCCAGAGTTTGGGAGCCAAATGTGAAAAAGCTCTACCTCCTTTAGTGGACTTTGCTATACTAGGAACTACCAAAAGTCCAGCGTTTTGTGACCTTAGGGAGCGTGATGGATTGTAGCGTGGTATAAGGTTAGTTAGGTACGCAGGAGCTAAACCATTTAGGGCCTTATAGGTAAGTAATGATAATTTGTAACTGATACGGAACTTAATAGGTAGCCAGTGCAGAGACTGTAAAATTGGGGTAATATGATAATATTTTCTTGACCTGGTAAGGACTCTAGCTGCTGCATTTTGGACTACCTGTAGCTTGTTTATTGAAGCAGCAGGACAACCACCTAGAAGTGCATTACAATAGTCCAGTCTAGAGGTCATAAATGCATGAACTAGCTTTTCTAGGAAGTGTCCTATAAGACTGAATCTGATCTTGTAATTGTGCCCTTTCACTTGCACATGTAGACTACTGATGATGGGGTGGAGTCAGGGCTTTGGGTGGGCCTTTAGCTTTTTGAAATTGTTGTTGTTCCATCCAGTGGCTCAAGGTTTGATACAAAAGCATCTTGTTCCATTTATGAACATTTAAAGTTAACTATCATAGTTTTTTTTTTTTTTTTTTTTTTGCAAACAGCATCTATAATGCTAATATTATACTATATTAGATGTCATACCAATACTCAATTCAGTTTTAGATAGTCTTAAATGTGTGAAATGGTCTTATGTTTGTCTCTTGTCTTTCTCAATTATAGTTCAGGATAGTCTCTAGCAGGTATTGTAGACCAGAGATATTGATCTAGATATGATAGACTAAATCTTATGGATATTTTCTTCGTCTCTTGATTATATAGACTTCAGATAGACTTGCCAACTTTGACATTCCAGTATGGTGGATGGCTTATATCACATACAGAAATAGTTGTTAATGGTTGTACTATGCTGTAGTACAATTTATGTTGTAGTCCCCTTTCGTCCGTTCCTAGGCTTCAGCACCTGTTCCCGCCTGCAAGCAGCATGCAGGCGACGCCCTTCAGAAAGGATGCGGTCAGCAGGAGGAACCAAAGATCAGAGCTGTCACCAGAGAGACTAATCGTGTTCTTCCCCCGAGGTGCTGTCAGTGGCCAGAGAAAGCTGGAGTACTGTTGACCTTGAGAGCAGATGCATTTAATGTGCAGACGCTGCTTCTCAGCACAATGTGAGCACTAGAGTCTATGAAAGCATTGGGTGAATGCTCCTCCCCGAAGAGATAAAAGTGCATTTCCCAAGGTGCTTTTGGCTTGACTCGCAGACTGTGAGATCCAAGTAAGATCTGTCCGCTTTAAGGCTGAACCATCTGCTTGTATACTCAGTAGACTCAAACACTTTGCCTCATCCCGCAATAGTAAAGCAACAATAGGGGTAATTTCTTTTTCTTCTAACTGTTATTAGTCCATAGGGTTTGTTCGGCGACGAAGAACATAAACATGAAAAATTTGCTGTGGCACTCTGCTTGCTCTCAGCCCATCTGTGGTTCATCACCCAGCATATTTAAGGTTGTTTGGGGATGTTCTTCATTCTCAAGTGATCAATAACCCTATAACTGTTTAATTGGCCATCAATCAACATCAGGGTAGAGTTAAACACGGAGGTGCTCAATCCCTGCCTTTTATGCAAGTCCTCTGGGTCCTTTTGTATCCTTTTAGTATGGCCAAGTTGCATCCAGAATGTTGTTATTTGTATGCGCTGCACAGCAGTAGCAATACACAAGACTTCCAGAGGGCTTCCACAAGGGAGCGTTGTCTTGACTACTACAGTGATGTAGATTCAACGCTCAGCCAGCCCATAATACAAGTAAGAGCAGACCTTTCTTTTGAACTGCATAAATGGTTTAGCATAAAAAGGAATGACAGTGCATCATATTGATACTTTGCCCACTTCAAGTCTAACGAAACTCTCAAGCTCAGCCTGTCTCTTTTACATATAGCTGATCTGAGTTTTGTTGAGTTTAATTTACTCGGTTGACCCTTGTGTTTTGTGAGTTTGAAGTGCAAAATTGTCTTTGCTGTTCTTGGCTAACCTCAAATCAGAACCTGCTTGATTATAATCATGATGGCAAACATTACTGCTTTTCAGGGATTTAACTTATTATATGACTAAGTATTAAAGCAAAGCTCTTTGGTCATTAAGAGATATTGATATTGGATGTGATTGAGGTTTTTTTGTGAACTTGGTTTATTTTGCAGTTGGAAAGTTACTTATACGAGCATATTTATAGTCTACATTTATAACCATTGCTATTACTAATGCTACCTGAAAGTGGCTTTTTAAAAGTAATTTCAAATGTTTGCTACATTATTTAATGCTCATTTTCTTACTGTTTTCAATTATTATTTTTTTTTTTTTTTCAAATAAGTTTGTCGGGGTTATATTTGATACATACATCTATAATAAAGCAATACATTATGGTTACCTCCTTCTCCTTCATAAATCATAAAGAGGTTTTTAAACTTGGACAGTAAACAACTACTCAAGCACCATAGCAACCGCATAACTACACCCTTAAGAAACACTGCATAAATGCAGGTCTTATTTTTTATTTTATTTTTTTTGTTATGTATGAATGATTTCCATGTGTCATATGTAGAACATAATCTAATATGTTGGCATGTGTGTTTTAGCATTTAGTGTGAGTGTATGAGCCTGTCTCAAGTCAATAAAAAGTACCTCAGGCAGGCTGGAGGTGGTATAATCTCTAATGGCAAGGAAATTTGAGGGCGGGTTGACTCAGAGACGGCCAAAACATGTCCTCCTGAAGTGATGATGTTGACAGGGAAAGAGACTTATTGACCTTTGCTCATTAGGTTCATGTTCCATGTGGTTGTGCTTCAGGCTGGCAATTCAACTGAGTCAACACTGGCCTCACTCAGTAGTCATCAGGGAATGCAACGGACAGCTCAAAACATTTGCCCACCCTTTTCAGAGACAAGAAAGATGTTTAAAATCTGAATATTTAATTTAACACTCTACTGACTTTTGTACCCTGATTTTGTATTTAACGTGCCTCTATTATGGATTTTTTTTTATTTTGTGCAGTGTGTAATGCAGCTGTATGTGTAAACAGTCTGCAAAGTTGTAAAGCTAAAAGTGCATCATAAATAAAGTTATTGTTTATCAAAATAAAGAGTCGAATCTGAACCGCTGAAACAAGTCTTTTTAAATTTGAATCCCATTCTGCGAATTTCACATGTCATAAATTCTTACATTTGCATAATGCCCACCTACATTCTGTGTGGACATCCCAGGAAAACAACTAAACAAAACATATTAAACGCTGTAGCTCATTCGTGTGGATAACGTAATGTCAAGAAGATGCTGTGCTCAGCGCTGTGAAAGTGATTTTGGTTTATTTTCAATTCCAAACCATGAGGCTGTGAAGAATCAGTGGTTAAAATTAATCTGTTGCTCCTCCGAATCACAACCTGTAAGTATGATTAATAACTGTTGCTTTGATATTTTGTCGAGCATGCAAAATATGTAGTTTTGTGTGTTGTGTTGTGTGTATATAGTCAGTATAGCTGTAAGTCTCTAAAATCTCTGAAAGTCTGCTAATCAGCTGTGGGCCTGCTATCGTCTAGAAATATGTTGATTAATATAGAATGTCTGTTATACTTGGAGTAATGACAAAGGATGGAGCAATACGTTGGTTTACAAACTGCAGTGCTTTATCAGTGCTCTTTGTCTGTGTTCGGCTAACGTGTATACCATTATTGTTTTGGTCTTTACTACCAAGCTGTAGGTCTGGTTTGCTAACTAACGTAAGTGTAAAACAACTTTTTCCCCATCTGATTCTTTCTTTTTAGAACAGAGTGGAGCACTATTATTATTATTATTATAATATAATATATTATTAATAAACCGTATTCCAGTACTGGTGATGGGCGTTCCTTTTCCAACATTCCAACGCTGTACGCAGAAGACCAATCACAACAGACTAGACCAATCAGAGCAGAGTAAAATTATGCAAAGGAGGGGTTTGGAAAGATGAATCTTTGAACAAATCATTTGTTAGGGAATGTTAGGGACTCCCAAAACCAAATTATAAACATTTCAAATAGCATAATTGGGGCCCTCAAAGTATTTACATTTTGTGATTTGAAAATGATAGAGTTCTTTAAGAAATTACCTTTCTGGAGTTATAGTTTGCTGTAAATTATGATCATTATCTACCACTGTCATCAGTAAAAAGATAAATGAAACGGAGCCTAAAAGCTTCTTACAAAGTGCCTTTTGTGCCAGCTCCAGATACTGTGTAAAAATGTAATGTCGCATAAAATTAAAGTTTGTTGTTGTCATGACAATCAGTGCCGCCTTGTTTCCTGTCAGAGCACTCGGATGTTTGCCAAAATCAACAACAAGTAGCCAAAACTAATAGTCTCATGACTCTGTTTGTTTTGAGAAAATATCTGGCAGTAGGGGAACCAATCATTTTAATAATGTGCAATAATACAGTGTTTATTACAGAAACAATTTTAATAGAAAAAATATATTAAAAATCAGTATCGTAGAGGGTAGAGTTCAGTCAGAAACATACCATCTGACAATGTCACATGAACTGTTCACTGAATATTGGTTAAATTTTGATTTTGGCAGAAGCTACCATGGTAAATCTTTTGTGAGGGTAGATGCCAGCATCACACTAGCATTTCTAATGACAGTATATTCATTTGGAAGACTCAGGGTTGGCAAAAGTAGCACGTTTATGTTTCCTTTGGCAATCATTTTTATTAGCAGCCTCTAGCTTGTGAAAAGTGTGTGGGTAAAACATTTAATTTTCTTCCTTTTACTTTTACAGAGAATAAAATGATGCCAGCCCTTTGCGTTAAGCTAAGGATGTGTGTTAAATGTGGTAGTAGCGGACAAGATTTCAGATTTTAAGATGGAGAAGCAGCATTTCTTGGCAAGGATGTTAGGAGCGGTGAAGCCATTGAAATAGATTTAAGACTTCATGTTTGTATAATTAATCATGACAGAATTGCTCATTCTGGGACTTTGCACAGCCTATGGATTTTAATGAACACTGTAAATGTGTCATTTGCTTTTTCTTATAAGCCTATACTTTTTTAATCCCTGAAAGCGCAGGATTTCAGTACATTTCAAAGACCTTTAAAGGTGGTCCTCTCGTCGGTTTCTCTTTGTTTATAGTAACCCAGGGGGCTCATTAGTCATACAGGCGTTCTTTAGAGACCTGACTTTTCGTGCCTCCATGAAATAGCATACAGAGACAGTCAGCCCATGTGTTTACTGTAAATGTATTGTGTGTGTGTGGTCCAAAATTATTTTGATCATATTATTTTGGTCATGAAAACATGTTTTCTGGTTCATTTACAAAAAATGATTAACTCCTGTTAGCGTTTGGCTCTCATGCATGTTGAATTAGCTGTATTGAAGGATGTTTGCGGTGTCTTTTAACACTAAGAGAATACAAGCAACATTGTTTGTTTGATTTGAAAACCTGTTAAAGATAACGGTGAGATATATTTTTACGAATTCAACTCTTGAGACTGGTTAAATGCGATTTGAGTGCTGCTGCCTCTCCTGGCTTCTCCTAAACAAAGCCAAACATATTGGATTAATTTTCAGTGTGAATCGAACACATCTTCAGAAAGGGCCTGTCGAGATGCTACGTGTTCAACAAGAGTCTCTAGGGGCAAAAGGATTTGAGAGCTAGATCATATACAGGTGCATCTCAGTACATTAGAATGTTGTGGAAAAGTTCATTTATTTCAGTAATTCAACTCAAATTGTGAAACTTGTGTATTAAATAAATTAAATGCACACAGACTGAAGTAGTTTAAGTCTTTGGTTCTTTTAATTGGGATGATTTTGGCTCACATTTAACAAAAACCCACCAATTCTATTTTATTGAGATGTACCTGTAAATTAACAAGACCTTCTGTTAATTTCTGCTCTCACAGTGGAAGTGAAGCTTTATGTGAGGTGTGTGTAACTCTAGGATATGATGTCACCGCAATAAAAGGCTCTACAGTGCCAAATGTTTCATTATGTCACATCCTGTCCTTAGAGGACAGTGTGCCATCTTCCATCTCAAGTGATTCTCATACATCTTTAACACATTTTAAATTATAATATTTAAGTGCAATGCAGAAATTGAGTGCTAATAATGATTAATGCATGATGGAGAAAGTGAGAGAGTTTACCAATGTAAATTGATTTTTGCTGTTTTTTTATGACTTCAAATCCTTAAGGAAATATTCCTACTTATTTACAACTTAATGCCGCTGTTAGCACACCTGCAAGGCTTCCAATAAGTATGTTAAGATTAAATTATTGCTTCAATAATTTAGAGCATGCACAAATTCTGTCTTTAGACATTAAGATGTAGTTAACCCCAAATATTCCCTTCAGCTTCAGCAATGGTCTATACACAAGTTGCCATGGGTTTACAGAAAACAATTTTTTATGTTTGTGAAACTATTTCCAAAAAAACCTCAACAAGGTCAATCTTTTTTTTTTTGAAGATATTTTTAAGTGTTAAAGGCATATTTTACTGAAACACAGAATCATTTTCTGACTGTAATGTCGTTCCAAATCTTTATGACTTTTTCTTCCTTTTTCTTTTGTTAAACACAAAATGGGAATTTTGAAGTTTCATAATGACCATGTCAAAAACCAAAAAATAAACAAGACACCATAAAAGCACTTTAAAAGTAGTTAGCATGTCTTTATTTCGTTGTCAATAACAGACTGATATCTAAGCTTATAGAAAAAAATAATAATAATAGAATCACTGTTTTCTGTAATTAGACACTTTGACAATATGACTGTGATAACAGTAAAGAGAAAAGAATGATCCAACTGCATGTCAGCACACGTGATTAACCACTCGCGTGTGATGCGCTCTGTGAAGGACAATACATTTAGTGCTAAGTGTCTTTCACACACCGCTTTTGTTTTGACAAAGATGCGATGCGGGCAGTGGAATAGGTAAAACATGCAAGAAGATAATAGTGAACTTCTGTTAACTTGAACACCTTGTTTTTAGAATGCCGTTTCATGCATGAGACACTGCAAGAGATGCTAGCGCAATCGTCAAACACATCCATGTTTACACAGAAAAAACCATGGAAAAGCAGTGCAATCTAATAAAAAAAAACTGTAAAGAACTACTACTGTATGTCTGATAATTCATGTTTTCATCACGGTGAAAGGCTGAAAGCTGCTGTTGTTTTTAAAGAACATTTATAGTTAATAAAAGAACTGGTGTTATACCTTCAGTCATTTTGAATTTGAATTATCTTGACTTTTAATTTTCTAAAATAATTTTCAGCCCTACTTCAGAAGACTTGAAATATAGCACAAAAGTAATATGGACTACTGTTTTGGAAATGTATTTGACCTTTTCAGAGTTTGACCAGTCATGATTCTATGAAAAAGTGTGGATCTAAACTAGGCCAAAATAAAATAGAAAATAAATTCTCAACATTTTCTCATAGTGAGTTTTATGTGAAAATAAAACAGACTGTTTATAACAACATATGTATAAATAATGTCAGGATGTTCCATTTTGGGTGAGCTATTTCTCATATTTAAATGTGTCCACCATGACCCATGTAGGCAGCCTCCCTGCCTGTAGATCGTGATTTGCTGCTATTTTAAAAACAATTCAATTTTCAGCCCAGACTTTCACAGCTCCCAGTGTAAGACACATTTCTATCTTGCTTTCCTCAGCGAAGCGCCTTCATTGGGAGCTCTATGAATCATCTCCTTTCTTCTTTCCCTGACTCACTATGGTTACTCAAGACTTCACAATGCTGGGAAGAGTAGAGGTGTCCTGGCATTGTCTCAGTCTCAGTGCTCGGGCCACCTAATTACCCAGCTTCACCCGCTGAATCATTACAACAAATCTCACACTGTTAAACATAGACATGCGTGTTTCTCCAAATAGTCAAACACTCAGGGTAGGAGGTGTTTTGATGCCAAATCAGGTTGTGTATAGCTCAGGTGATAACAATCTCAGCTTCTCATTCATGAATTAACCCAAAAAGAGCTTTGAGATTCGCTGGTGCTTCACAAATGTACTCTATTATTGCTGTTTGGCTGAGATAGACATATGGTGAAAAGCCTTTATTCAGCCTTATTCAAATATTGTGTTAAGGTTTTAATTTGGTTTAAGTTTAACAGTTTCAAAAGCAGACTTTGCTACTTTTTATTTAGTCAAGCCTATTTAATGTATACTTCTTTCAGATACAATATAAGAAGGATGGTTTACTCATGCTAGAAATTGTGACACTTAGCTGTAGAATGAAAGTTCTGCCTTTCAGTAGAAATATCCTTCCTTTTATAGAGAAATGATGTCCAGTTGCAGATTTTCTGATTCGCTAGCATTTGTGTGCTGCAATCAGATTATAATTTGTTTTATACTGTGTCTCATATCTGATGTCTTTATAGAAGCTTTTATTTATAATGTGCTTTAATAATTAAGCATATTTATAATTATATAAATGACACTACCAAAAGTAAGATTTTATGTAAGGTGTGTGTGTGTGTATACATATACATATATATATATATATATATATATATATATATATATATATATATATATATATATATATATATATATATATATATATATATATATATATATATATATATATATATATATATATATGTGTGTGTGTGTGTGTATAAAACAGTACCCATACAATATATGTAGTGATCAAGTGACAAATGTTTTGTTTCATTCTAAATTTCTTTACTGCTTAAATATTTTTTGTTGTCTTGAGCATTCTATTCATCAAAGAAAACTGAAAAAAAAATGTATCAGTTAACAAAAAATATTAAACAGAATATTAACGCAGGAGAAGAATAACATACAGTCTTTAAAAGTAATCCACAGAAAAACAGACAGGGAATCCAGGAGGAAGGCAAACCAACGACTTGTATACATAAACAAACAATAACCGGCAAGGAATGAATAGAAACAGGGAGTACTTATACAAAAGCAAGATAGAGACTAATGACCTAATTAACAGGACACAGGTGAACTGAATGAACTAACCAATGGAACTAAGGAAAACTGGGTAAAGGGACTGAAACAATGTGGAGAAAAGAAAAACACAGAAAACAAGGTTCAAAACTGTGACAGTGACACGGAAGACTGGAGTGATGGCTGCAGAAATAATATTCTTTTTGAACAATGTTTACACTTTTATAACTATGTATTTAGTTATATAAATGAGTACAAAATAAACATTTTATTTTTCACTAGTATCTTAAAGGTCCCATGACATGGAAATTTCACTTTCAGTTTTTTTAACATTAATATGAGTTTCCCTAGCCTGATAGGTGTAAACCAAGCCCTGGGTGTCCTGCTCTGCCTTTGAGAAAATGAGAGCTCAGACGGGCCAATCTGGAATCTTCTCCTAATGTCGTTACCTCCCCTTTCTCTGCTTTGCCCACACAAACATTTACATTTAATTCAGTCGCAATGTCAGCACAGGCTTAAACAGACTTTTATTATATGGATTCGGCAGCACCACCACAAACAGGGAGTAACAGTGTTCATCAATGCCTGATCTGTGATCAGTGATTTCTGTGTAGCTAATTATTCAAGTTCACACAGAATTTCTTTCTAAATCGTTTAATACTGATGCATCAGTGAATCAAGCCATTGACTAAACGATCAACTTCACATTGTTTCTCTTAGTAGCATGAAACAAATCTGTTATTTAAATTGTGATTTAACTAGAGAGAGCGATTAAAGAAGCTCCCATTCACGCGATAAACAGACTCTGTCTACTCAATGCTCATCACTGCAGCCTTTCATGTGATGGGAAAAGATCTAAAAAAAAATGCTATAATCAACACTTCCACAATTCGTTAATCTTGACAGCTGTTATAGTAAAAAAAAAAAAAAACACGTAGTAAAAGTAATTTGAGAGGGGTTCCTACGCATTTCGAATGCAAAGATGTCAGCCAATCACAACAGTTGTCGTTTACTCGGAGTCTCACAGCAGACACGCCCCTTCAAACAGAGCATTCAACCCAGAGGGCTAAAATCAGGATATCAAAATGCCTTCTATTTCTAAATTTTAAATGTAAAAATCATACTAACATTATAAGGACAACCTCAGGAAACATTAAAAAAGCATTTAAAAAAAGAAAATAATCCACGTCATGGGAACTTAAACACAATATAAGAATTTACACTTCCTCATTAAAAAAAAATCTAAATTACATTTCTGATAGGTTTGGTATGACTGATTCAGATTTGCTTCAGGAGTTTTGTTGTTGTTTGTCTAAACAACACACTGCCAGCAATGATACATTACATTCCTGATAAATTCTGCTTAATTTTAAAGTTTATTCATTTATTTTTTTGTATCATTTTCATTTTGTACCCTCAACAACTCTCCTACTTTGATTAACTAGAAAGTAGAAAAGGATTTGTCTCAGCCAAACGTGAGAGATTTGCTCTAGGTTTAAAGGATAAGGAATTAAAAATTGGATGCTGAAACAAGAAGGAATAAACACAAACCCTGTCATTTTTCTAAATGATTTACGATTCCCCATAGGCCTCTCTCTTACCTACAAGCTTTGGTCCTCTAACAAGCACGTCTTACCTTTCAGATTCTATTAAGTTAATCATTGCCATACATTAGCATTCCTTATGCATTAGACGAGACAGTGTATCATAGAGAGGGAGAGAGATGTAGGATAGTTGGCTTTATATTTCTTTTTTTAAGCCAATCTGTGCTCTCAATTATTATTATTATTATTATTATTATTATTATTATTATTATTATTATTATTATTATTATTATTATTATTATTATTATCTTTTTTTTTGATGGAAGCTGTTGCTTACAAAACATATCAGTGTTTTAATGAAAGGTATATCGCTTAATTTGGAGGAAAATATATATATTTTTTTTAGATCAGTATCCATTAAGGTTTTGGCTACAATATAAGATTTCGCCAACACCATTTCTAAGATTTAAGACGGTATCAGAGCCAGCTCTTTAAATGTGTTAGATGGCATTGATATAAACCTCTGATTGTATAATATGTTAATGTGTGATATACCATTATATTTTCATGGTACTTTTTATGATCATTTAATTATGTAGTAAGTGAATCTTCCTGGAAACTGCTAATCCTGTACTATAAAGACAATGCTTTTGGCAGAAGCACAATCACTCGAGAGTTGTGATCACTTGATATGGAGAAAACTCTTTAAGGCGGCAAAAGAATAGTATATACCATTGTTCTGTCATTCCCGTCCGCCTGGTTGAACAAAAACCAGTCATATTCCAGTCCATTTCCTCCCACTTTCCCTCCAGATCTCAGGACAGCAGAAGTCTTTTCCCCCTAAGAGCGACTAAAACATGTATTGGGTGCGATATCCCTCAAATGCTGAGATATGCAATTTTTTCTTCACCATAGAATTTTTCATTCTTGCAGATCGCTGTTATTTGACAAAACATTAATCAACTCAGAGGTGTGTGATATATGCTGAGTCTTTGCTATCATCTGTTTCCAGGCCTTGTAGACGTCGTCTTATCATATTAGCCAGCCACTAGACAAAATTGCCTATGTGTTCTTTTCACATGGCATTAATTTTCCCGACAAAGGCTGTGTATGGAAACAAATAAATAAAAAGATCCTGTCAATACAGAGAAAGGGCACATGTCTCTAATTTTCACCCAATTCCCTCACTGTGTTTAACAAGTGAAGCTAACATTAAGCAAACTACGGGTCGTGTGGACCCCACCCCCCCCACCTCATCTTCTGTCCTCGACTCTCGGTCACACAATTAGCTGTCCTGTTTGAAAGAGCTAGAAAAGAAGGTGATCCCTGCGAGCCAGAGTAAGAGGCAGTGACATGTGAGAAGGCTGGTGACACACTTATGGCTGTAGGCTGCTATCTTGACCAGAGAAGTCACTGGCTGTCAGTACCCATCAATGTCTAGCATGGCACTAATGGCATTTCCTAATAGTGTGGGGTGGAACAAAGGGCAGATTTACAGGGGCGAAATCACAAAGATCCTCTCTATTAGACCATCCGCTTTTGTTTGTGCTCACACACAAAGGTGTGGCCTCAGACATGGAGACGTGGCGGGGACAGAGAGTGGACGAGAGAGGCTCAACCTCGAATTTTCTGTGGCAGTTTGCCCACATGCTGAATGACTCGAAAACTCAAGCACAGAGATGCAGGTGCAGCCAAGCCAGTATAACGTGGGCGTGGAACACAAAGCATTAGTGCTATTTTTGTTTAAAAACATTTTCCAAAACAAAATGTTTTAAGACGGACATTATAGTTGAAGTGTGCAAGTTCTGCAGCAATAACAGCCATTTCCCCTTATTTTGAATTATTCAAAAATCTCCAGACTTAAACCACTGTTTGAGACAATGCTATGACATAAACAGCAGTTCCATTTGGTGTCACTAGTCATGCTGATACTATTAATCACTGTTATTCACCACATGAAATGACATTTGCATGGCATGCATTAATTGCATTCATTTATAGCCATATGTGATATAAGAAGACTATATATATGCTGTATATATAGTCTATATATATATATATATACACAAAGAAAAACAAGTAAATAGAATAGAATTTAAAAGATAGAAGATAAATAGATAAAGTAGAATGTTCTTGTACTATAAATAATTAACATTTGCTTGTACTGTTTCTGTGAAAAGGAATTTTTAATAATAATTTTATTAAAACATTTTATAAAAACAAATTCTCTCTCCTCTCCACCTGTAACTGGTGTGTGGAGAGTGCACTGGTGCCGTTGTACTCTGGCTGCCATCGTATCATCCAGGTGGATGCTGCACACTGGGGGTGGTTGAGGAGAGACCCCTTCTTGTTGATTGTAAACCGCTTTGGGCGTACAGGAATGCATAATAAAGCGCTATATGAATGCCTCATTCATCTATTCATTCATTCAAAAATTATGTATTATTTTAAGTTTTATATACATAATGCTTTATTAATATTCTCATGAAAAAAAAGTTTTTTTATTTACTTTCACTTTAATATTATTAAGGTTAAAATGTTGACAACCATTCAGAGCAAGTCTGTGAAGAGGGCAAAACATACTGTGGCATCACGTCGATGCACAATTGATTATTAAACTACAATCTGTTGTCATTCTGAATATTGCATGTCGTGTATTGATTGAGTAAAGAGACATTCAACATTCATTGACAACTGAATTTCAAAACAGTAATGGCCTCACATAGTGAACATTTAATGACTTTGTAGTGGACAACCATGTGATAGTTGCCATCCACTCTTCTAATGATACTCTTTATGTTGATCTACAATACATGTCACACTCAGTGCTAATTGGATGAAAAGATGAGCTCATTTGCTCAACATGTTACTGATCTTGCACATCAATGGATCAGTGTATTAGTCTGTTACAACTGGGATAATGAATCGTGATGGTTGGGATAATAAAGTGTAAGTGCATGTGGTCCATTACATTCCAGTACACATTTGTATCACGTGGTCTGATCTGATCCTGTTGACTCATACTTGCTATATATATATATATATATGTATATATATATATATATATATATACACATACATACAATATACATGTATACAAATGTATATATAGCCTTTGTTATGTATAAAAATATATTTTCTCTCTATTCTGCCCATCTCAAAATAGCTACAAAAAATCTGTCCTGTTATAAAAAAAAAAACACCTTTCAGCGTTTTTTCTGCCTCTTTTTTTAAGGGTGATTGGAGAGAATCCAGAGAAATGGCATAATGTTTGTTGCTAATTGGCTTCCGAATAATGAATGCATAAAAAAAAAAAAGTCTCACAAAAGTAATGAATCAACTTGTCTCAATTGTTTCTTTCTCAATTGTTTGTAAATGAGTTATAAACGAACTCCATTTGCATTATCTGCTCGTCATTTGATTTCAACATCTGAAACATGATGGTGATGCCTAATTGGACTTCTGCATGTCGGTTAATGTAAAGGAATAGTTTACAAAGCAATGCAAATTATATCAATATTTACTCACATTCATGTTATTTTAAACTTGTATTCTTTTCTCATAAAAAACTAAAGTAGACCTTGTAATATTAAATTAGACCTAGGTCTACTTTAAGTAGAGCTAGGTGCTTCAAAAAGAATGAAAAACATATATATATATATATATATAAGCAGTCCTAATGACTAAAGATTTTCTTTGATTTTCAAGGACAACAAGATTTTCTTATTACTTGAGAATAAATATATACCACACTAGTCTGGTCTATGTGACCTGAGGTGTTTGAGTTGCATAAGAACTCAATCTCTACTTATTTTCCTTCAGAAAAAAATTCAGCATATGGCTTTGGAACATGAGAATGTGTAAATAATGCTGAGAAATGTGAGATGAACACTTTATGCTTCTCCTCATAAAATTAAATCAAACTTTCCAGTTACTGAAGTTCCAGTAAATGTATGATTTAAAAAAGAAACACGTGTATAAATTTGATCATCCTCAATTCATGCCAGCAAATGACTGTGACTGCTGGCGGCTCTTTAGTCATGAAAGTACATATTAAGATAAGTACCCATCAACATCAAAGATATGTGCGGATGTTATCAATCTCATAAAAAAGCTTGATGTCAGCTGGTTTCGTATTTGAAATTTCTCATAACTGATTTACACTGTAAGCAGATGCTAAGATTATTCACATATTCTGGATTAATGCAGCCATCAACTTTTGTGTGCGTACAGTTCATGTGAGAGCTTTGCATCATTTTATAGTTAAAGTGCAGAGTGAGTCGGGCATGAGCGTTCTAGATAAGAAATTCCAATTCCAGACATCTCCATGTCTTGTTTAATCCCTGAGAGCTCTGGAAACATAAAGGAGATTCAGAAGTAAGGAATTCTGTATGGAAAGGAAGTGTGCAAACTGGCTTTGCTGAAGAGTCATGGGAGCTTTTCTGGGGTTATACACTCGTAGCTTTTGCCACTTGTGTCACATCACATCCAAGTCACAATGACAAACTGTGTTGCCTTTGTTCTGCAGGGACAATCGAGGGGTGGAATTATCATCTTACATGTACACACCTGAATCTTTGTGAACTCTCCATGGAGCTGTCCATTTACTGGCCATCTGATGCATATTGGATAATACAACTTGTACTTCCAATAGTTTTATTGGAAACATGAATATGAATGCAACTTTTCCAGGGCAACGTTATTTCTACCAGTTTGCCTGCAAACAATGTAGTGTTCACTGGAAAGTTTTTTTAGAAACCGCTAGTAGGCCTATAATTGACAAACATTTACAAAGAAACAGAAAGTAACATAATGAATTAAACATGACATTTTGAAATTTAAAAAGTGAATTGGTGTTTTCTTGTAAAACTTACCCCAGGAATGTTTTATTTACAATTTATACAACTGTATTTTATTTTTAAACAGTGTTTGCAAGGTACCAGGTTGGTACAAACACTTTTGAGGTTAATCACTTAATTTTGTCAGGTTACTGGCATCAAATCTTTTTTTTTTGTTCATGGCAACTAGATATTCATGGACAGAACGTATAATATTTTCTTTGTTGCCCGAGTTTTATCAGAGTCTGCACTCATTAATTGTACGTAATTTCTACAAGAATAATATGTGTATATATACTAATTATTTCATTGTGTTTCTTTTTGTTCAGCAAAAATAATAATAAACAGTGTGTGTGTGTGTGTGTGTATATATATAATAGGGGTGTAGCGGTACATGTATTCGTACTAGACCGTTTCGGTACAGGGCTTTCGGTATGGTGCACGTGTTTACCGAATGACCGAATGCAATATTGTGTATGCGGAACATAGGTACATTTTCGTTTTTCCAAAGGAACATATTAAGTGGCGAAAGTCTTCGCGTTCAGCGCAAATCCCGCCCTGCAGCTGATTCCAAGGCCGTGGACACACTGGCTGCGTGCCGTTTCTGCTGCGTGTCAGTTGCGTGACGGCTGCTTCACGTTTTCTGTGTCTTTACACACCAGAATCGTGCCTGACGCGGCGATGGCGCGCTGCTGCTACTGTAGGTGACATAGAGGGAGACCGCCGACAGACCAGGATCTTGTCTTCACGACAACAATATTAATACTTCATGTTGAGCATAAATATAAAGCCTACTGATAAAGGACACTGTCAACAGTATTGACGGCAAAATAGACTATTTCTGACAGATGCAATATGCCAGTGTGTCACCGGCCTAAGGTTTTCAAAAGGCATCACACGAGTGTTAGCATCACTACAACTAGGAAAAAAACGATTGTAATTCAAACGCAGCTCCCGTCTGCATTTAAACAGACCTTTGCTCTTAATTCCAATCGGTCCAAACGCAATAACGAAATCTGAGCAGGTCTAAAAACTGAAACTGCTGATGCTGCACTTTACACTTTGGAAAAGTTATATATATATATATATATATATATTTTTTTTTAAATATGAGCAGGCCTACAAGCTGGGATTGGTAATGCTGCACTGTAATCATAGTTATTTATTTAGATTTTTCCTTATATTTTATTATATGATATTGGTTTGAGACTGAAGAGTATTTTATTTAGTGGAGAACTTTGCAGCAGTATTTTATTTCTTATTCTTTTTTTATTTTATATATATTTTATTAAAAAGTATTTTAAAAAAGTTTAACCAATTTGTAAAAAAAGTGTATAGTAATAAACAACCTGCAGTTTAATGTTTGCATTTATTTCCCTTACTGTACCAGAAATGAACCGAACCGTGACTTTAAAACCGAAGTACGTACTGAACCGTGATTTTTGCGTACCGTTACACCCCTAATATATAATTTATGAATTTTTTTCAAAATATTTTTTTTCTATTATTTATAAAAGATAAATGTGTATATAAATGTATATAAATATATATATTAGTGGTGGGCATACATTATTTTTTTTAATCTAGATTAATCTCACTGTAATCTTGGAATTAATCTAGATTAATCTACATTAAAATGGCTCATTTGAATTCTGCCAAAGGCATTCAGAATATGTGTGCTACCCAAATAATGACTTAAAGTAAGTCTTTTAGAATGGGTTTCTCAAGCCAGGTGGTGCATTAGACCAGGGGCTCATCTCCTGTTTCCAAAATGCATCACAAGGTGCTTTCTCAAGTGCTTGAGAAAGCTGTAAACTAATTCCACATTGCACAAGGTGTAAACAACCTTATGCCTGTTTCACACATAATCCGTCTGCAGTGTGTATGTGTTGCATATTTTTTTATGCACCCATGTTAACGGATTCCAGTGTTCACGCGGTTGCGGTCCGTCAGTGCGTTCCAGGAGCGGTGCGTCTGCAGCAGTGCAGCGATCGTTTACGTACCGAGTAGCGGACTGCAAACGCGTCCTGTGTGAAAGCACAATGAGTCCATGCTGCTTCTGCACCACATACGTAACGCACACGGACTGCACACGCACTGCAGATGGAGTATGTGTGAAACAGGCATGCGTCTTGTCGAGGTTTCCTTTGGGAAGCTTCTTTAAATAAAAAAAATTCCCTGAAGCAAACCCGGCGGCTTCAGCTGCATCCATGTTAGCACGTCACGTTTGATGTGGTAATTTCACAGTAGGCATACACACAGGTTCGAAGACTCGTTCTCACCCCCCTACAGTGCAATTCGGCTGCGCTAATATATCAAGGTGAAAGTCATCATAGCTCGCATAAAATAGATCCAGCTCCCAACCCAACTTTGAGAGTAGATTAACGGCGATATTTTTTTATCGTCCGATAAGAGTCTCACGTTAACGCAGCACGTTAACGCCAATAACGGCCCACCATTAATAAATATATATATATATATATATATATATATATATATATATATATATATATATATATATATTAATGCCTGTTTGTTTTTGTCCTGTAATTTATTTCAGATAACCCTTCAGTGATCGGTCCCTTTATCATGTTTGTCTAAGTGGGCGGTTTCTTGGTGAGAATATCATCAGTGTGAACTATGTTTTTTTTGTTTAGTCAAAGGTTTGGCTACATGAGGCCACACATGTGCCAGCTCAATCCCAATCCTACTGGTTTATGTTTAATATCCGAGTAATACCCTCAATAGCTGGAAAATATCATTTTATTTCAGCCCAGTGTGCTGCTGCGTCTATATCAGGGTCTGGGCTGTCTTTGATGGGTGGTGTTTCAGCATGTTTCTGAAGAGTGTTATTCAAATTCTCCTCCTTGCGCCTTTGTGGCCCATCTGCCTGTGTATGTGAATCTTGTTTCTTTTACATTTCCATTGTTTATGAACATACTGGGATGGGAATTAGGCTGTCTGTGCTTTTGGTCATGTGTTCCCGGTCTTTGTACTTTTGTGTGGTATTTCATGAATATTGTTCAACTTAAATGATACAGTTTTTGCCGTACTTTGTATTAAATAAATGCAGAAGTGACTATATTTGTCTACTTCAAAAACATCTCACAATTCTTTAAACTTTTGACCGGTAGAATATAACCCCCCCACCCCCCACCCCAAAACAGTGCTATTGAGAATAACAGATATATAACTTTGACTTGCAAATCATGGTTCAGAGTTGCGATGTAAAATAAAACCAATTAACTATTTAAAAAAATAAATAAATACATGAGACAAGCTCTTTGATTTGCTCTGCTCTGCCTTCCCTCATGTTTTAAAAGGGAGTGTGGAGGAACAGGATTGTGAAATGACATGCAATCACCAATTTGAGAGCCATATCTCAAAGTAAAAGAGATTATTATATGAGGTGTTATATGAAAAATAAGTCAGTATTTGATACCTTTTTTTGTCTAATTTTAGGGATGTTTAAACATTTTTTCATAAAAACTAGTCAGAAATACTGTGTTAATGATTTTTCAAGGATATGTCAGGACAGCACTGACCGATTTTTTAATTTTCAGATTGTGACACCAAACTGTTGCCTAGCATGCTTCTGTATGTTTATCTTTCTGCTGTCATTTTTTAAAAATTAATAAATTCAATCTAATGCAAGTGCTTATTTATATTATATATATATATATATATTTTTTTATTTTTTATTATTATTATTATTTTTTTTTACCTAATATGCTTTTTGATAATGCTAATCGCAGAGCTTAGCAACAGTTATTCTGCTGCTGGAAATGCAGGCGGATAAAATGAGGCTGAGCGCTGGTAATAATGGAACAGCATTGCAGGAACCCTTGACCCTATGATCGAGGTCAGATGGACTGATATACTAACCCCCTCTCCATCTCTCATTACTCTGTCCAATCACAGGGTTTCAAACACTCTGTGCTATCTAACTATCTTTAATTTAAAAATGCAGCAGGACTGCTAGAGAGGGAGATAAATATCAGGATCGGCCGTTCGTCTTGTGTCAGCATGTTGCTCAGTCTTGTCGAATGCCCTTTCACTTCCAACCTCTGTGCTTTAAATCAGCTCGGGCTCCTCTGCTGTTCCCAACTGATTGACTTCTGCTCATCATAGAGATGAAGAGAAGAGCTGAGAGAGCCGTAATGGTGGGTTTGCAAACTCATTTAGCTCTGGAGCACAATCGTGGGACTCCTCTACACACCAGAAAAAATACAGTGAAAAAAAATATATAACCAGATCAGCACAAGATGCTTCAAGAATCTGTTTTCAGGGCTTGAATGAACTTGTTTATACTCAACTTATACTCAACTACTTAACTTTTAATGTTTTGGCATCAGGGTGAAGGGGTTGGTCTTATGGAAATTATTTAAAGGTGAAGTGTTTCATTTTTGACCAGAATTGGCAAATGAATGACTCTTTTCTCATAATTTTTTTATGTTTCTCTGAATGGCTAAATTATAATTATTTCTGCATTTTAAAGATTCATTTACATTTTGTCATTATTAACACTCAAGTTGTTTTAAATCTATATGACTTTCATGGATGTTTAAATTTGAAAAATATATATTATTCTAATTGTATTTATTTTTTGGTCCATACAATAAAAGTTAGTTGTTTGGACTCCATTGATTGTCTGCACAAGACAGAAATGTATACATATTTTTATTGAGTAATATAATTAGTAGTTTGTTGGTGAATTATGAAGTATTTATTTAAAAGAAAATAAATGTAATATTTATATAATATTACTATAAAAAGTCCTGCCATCATAATTACATATATGCTTTTTTGAAAAAGGTTACAAGTAAAACTTCAAAATCATTTATTGATTAGTCATTGTGAATAACTGTTTTTCTTCTTTTTTCTTCTTCTTTTTTCTCTTAATTATCTTTTTTCTCGTTTTCATTTAGTTTTATTTTGAAGTGTTTATAAGACTGACAGTGATGAGGGTAAATATATGCATAACTGGGCCGACTCAAAATATCCACATGTCCTAACTGCTGATATATATTTGCTTTTATTTTGTCAACTGAATTCACAATAATCAAGTTTATTTCATGAAGTAAGCAACTTTTTTCACATCAATTCATTTCCAGGGTAGAACTGAATTTTATATAATGTTCATGAATATATTAGCCCAAAAATAAGCAAGATACAAAAGTATTCTGCCCTACATTTTAAAACAATGTTCATGCAAGTACATGAATTAATTAAAACAGTAATAAATCATACAATAAAAAAAATGTTCTTGAAAAAGTTGATCTGACATTGAATAGAAAGAACTAATGTGACCAGCAGAATTTTTTGGCAATGCCCTGAAGGACGTCCCTTTTGTTGAGCTGTAAAACCGCTTCTGTTTGCATTCAATATTGCCACTTGTCATTGTTGACTATCAGTAAAGCTAATTCTAGGCGATGCAACAAAATTTTCCTCTCTAACAACCTGCAGCGTGGAGGCAGAGTGCAATTTATGTAAGCAGAGTTGACAGGAATCAATAGGATTTTCATCAGTGTTATGTTTTCATACTTCACAAGATGCCAAGGCTGCTGTGAGGATAAATGATGCACTATCACTTCCATTGCACTCCTCTCTTTCTAACCCCCCTCTTCTCTCATCCATCCTTTCACTATGTGCTCTAATGATACGATGAGTTTCAACATTGGGAAATAATCCACTTTACTGATGTCCTCCAATGTCAACTGCTGTCCAGTTTGTTAAAGAACAGTTTGGAGGAATTTTTTTTTTTTTTTTCTTTACTTGGGCTTTCGTTTGTGTTATAGCTAGTGATTTAGAAACTGCTGCTAATATTTATTTTCTGTATATTCATATACTTTCCACTAAAGCTACAGTTTTAGAGAGATCATGATTTTTTTTTTGTATTTAAAGGCAGAATTGTGAATCTTATACTTTTATACATTTATTAATTTTAAACACTTCTATATTATAAAAACTTCTGTATTATCTGAGCTGTTGTTTAAATCAGAATGTTTACTGTGTCATTGCGTTGACCGAGAAAACCGTCCATTCCTATTTCAGAAATTTGCATGATCTTTTAAAAGAGAAACAGGATGGATAATTGTTGAAGGCCATGTCTATTGCATACAAGGATGTGGCAGGACTTATTTTGGAATGCATGTGTCGATTTGTGATGTTTTATTTATTGTCTATGAAGTACTGTAGGAGTGGCGATTCCCAGGCAGGGATGTGAATACACCGGGGGTTTAACTGCTAAGTCTTTACTTCTCATTGAAGTTTGCAGTGAATTCACTTGTGGGTGATATTTCATACCCATTGAGCTTCTATGGTATTTAAATTCCACCGTACAAATAGGCTAAATGACTTTTCATTTGTTGATGTCCCATCTGGATGTCATCTCTAAATAGATATATTTACAGTGGGTTTTTATCAGAGAAAGATTTTCAATGATTACCCCCAAAGCGCTAAAAACTTGCGATACACTCTCAAACTCACAGGTATCTTATTAAAGACATAGTTCAACAACAGAAACTGTTGGAACCGAAATTCAGCATTACATTTACTTACATTTACATTTACTGATAAAAACATCACAATATAATCCACAGGTAATCGACATGACTCCAGTCTATCAATTAAAATCTTGTGAAGTGAAAAGCTTTGCGTTTGTAATAAATCCATCAAGTCATTTAAACATTAAACCATCGCTGTATTGATTGATTGATACGTATTGATGTATATTTTTTGAAGGGACCTAATAGTATTAATAATATTATTGACAGTGCTACATGGCATTTAATATAATACTGTACAAGTTAAAAGAAAAAAAAAGAAATTGTTGAATGGGAACCGGGCAACAGGGCAGTAGAGTTCCCTCAAACTATATTGATGCTTATAAGCCCAACTTGTACTTCCTGTTTTATTGCTTTCAGCAATTATTTGTGGTCCTTCACTAATATGGTTTATTTCTTCTGTAGACCCCCATCTGCACAGATCAGAGGCATTACTCATATTTTCATCTTTGATGTTTTTTTCTTTTCTTTTCTTTATGCTGGGCTCTTGTTGTCTTATCGATTATTGTATTTTATTTTATGTTATTTTTCTTCTTTTTTTTTTCAAACCAGTTATTTTCCACTTTCTTTCCATTTCACCATGCAAGCCTTTCAAGATCTTCTTATGGGTAGAACTGCAGTTTTTTTTTCTTACATTTTGTCAATTACAATTACATGGCATTAATTTTCTTCCAATAGTTATTTCTTTCGTTGACACACTATTCAGTGCAGTGGTATGTTGATTATATGATTCTGAAATATTTACATTGCAAAAGGCATTTTCGTAATAAATCTCCAGGAAAAACGACTAATTGTCCGTGGAACAACATGCATTTGCATGAAAATCTTAAATCTTTTATTTTTAATCACAAATGTTATGCAATGGATTACGAACAGTGCAATTAACTCAAAAACATATTCCCTGCAAGTATTTATCTCATGCAGTCATGCCTCTCAAGTATGTTTAGCTATTTTTACTGGGGAAAAAAGAGAAAGCAGTGATTAAGAAATTAATTTTTATTTTTTTCTGTTCAGTCAAACCAAGAAATGAGCCACACACAAATGTGCCTTTGTCCATATTTAAATGAGCATAATTTGGAAAATCTCATTTCAAATGTATCCTCTCCTGCTAATTTCGAGCATCGGCTTACCAGCAGTCACCCACAGTTGATGGACATGTTCCTGTTTGGCAAATATAACATCATTTGGATTGGTGTGCCATCTCAGTGGTGAGTGAAGAACATCAACCTCTGGCTGTGAGTTCCGTCTGCAGTCCGAGTTATCTGCTGAGGCATGGAGCGGACAGATAAAACAGTCCTAAAGGGGAAATGATTCTGCTCCTAATCAGATTTATGTACGCAGACCATAGAGGGAGATTGATGTCTTATCTGACACAGAAGATTTCAATTCTCTATGCTACAACACAGATAAACACTCAGCCTTCTGTCTGGAAAGCATTTCTTTAATTGTGCTTGTTTTGTCTGGGCTTCTCTTTATTGTGTGTACTGTGTGCATTAGGGCTTGGCGACATGAAGCATTTCTCTATTTTTTCCTTCTTTTCATGTTGTTTAGTGTCTCTTATATTATTTCAACCAAACAGCCATTGGAGCCAATTAAATTCAAAATGTTGAATGTAAGAGCAAAAACCGAGTAAACATCTAGTTAAAAATAACCAAATCATGTGAACCATTTTTATTTATTTTTTACTAATGATACATATCAACGGACCTTAACCTTTACCTACATGTATATTAAGACATCTAAATATGTTTTAATATACATACTTTATTGCAATTAAATCCGTTGTGAACAGTTTCGGCAAAACCATCATGCAATATCTATGTGCACATGCATATATGTGTTTCTGTGTATGAACATCTGCATGACTCTTGGCCTGAAATGCATCTATAATAACTGCAAACTGCTAGGTTAGAGATACTCACTGTCTGTTTTCTAAGCCTTTTGTGGATATTTTGCATGGTTATTAAATTCTAAACATCTGCTTCTGCCTCCCTTGACTAACGTTTGAAGACGAGAGCTCAAATGGAGATCAAACTAAAGCTTGCATATCCCTCCATGTTTACCATATTCTAATCAGCGCATGAAGTACCAACCACCATTTTGAACAAGAGTCAGTTGAATGCTCACATTCAACCTTGAAATGCCCCTTCTCCAAAGCTCACACTTACAGACCACTATCAGACTGATTATACGGCAGCCCTCCATCAAGACTGATTGGATGACTTTACTGAGATATCTTTAAGTGACTGCATTAAACAAATTAAAAGAGAGAGTGAGCAAGAGAGAGAGAGATTGGGTAGAGTGAAGGATTTTCTCAATTTACCACTCACTTTAAATGGCCAATTAATCAAAGAACATAGTATAAAATGACCACAAGCTAATGGTAAACAAATCATGACAGAGAGAAGTGCGGACTGCGGTTTTGGCCTCTGGCTGATTTTCTGATGTACTGTATTTTTAATTTGGATTACAGGACAGTGCCAATCCTACAACGGATCACTTCATTTGTAAATACAAGCATTCCTCTTTTAGTTTCTGTTTTGTTCACACATACTGTTAGGTTATAAATAAGTTGACAAACACATTCTGTAACTAAAGTAGCTCCTTTCAGATCTCACAACCACATTGAGAGTGAGATTTGTTAGCATGGGCTGTGTGAATGCATATGCAAATAATAATAATAATAATAATAAATGGACAATTTAAAGCTAAGTTAATGAAGATTTGAACTTTTTGTTTTTTATTTTTTATGGATGCTGTAGTCTTTGATATTTATGTGTTATCATTGTCAGTACTGCAAAAAATAAAATAAAAATGGGGGGGGGGTAGACTTGTTATTTGTTCATACAAACAGTATTTCAGGAGCTGCACAATTACGGGGTTAAAAAAAATCACATTGTGAGAGATTTGCAAACATTTATTTATTTATTTAAATTTAAAATGCTCACCCAAAAATGAAAATTTGCTTAAAATACACTCACCATAAGGGCAACCAATATGTATATGAGTTTGTTATAAGACATTGAGAGTCACATTTGTTAGTAAATGCAATTGGCAGTCTCTAATACCTACTGTGTGAAAAGTGGACTTAGTTTTGCCAGAAATGAACTCTTTGAAAATCTGTAATCAGGAAAGTATTAGATGCTAGTGTGAAAAACTGTTGGGGGAAGAAAACAGTGATGTTTAACTGTCAAATGCAACTACTGTTTCTAACAAATCACGCCAACCCTCGTTTCCTTCTATTTTCCTTTCCATCTCTGTCTCTATGAATACAAAAAGCATTTTGACACGCAGTTCACATTTTTTTCTGGAAATAAAAAGCTTCTGTTACTACTTTTTACCTCCGCTCTTACAGAATCAAGGCTGTGCCGGTTTAAAGTGATATGGAGAGCGAGACATGTTGAAGAGATCTAAAATGTCTTAAATCACAGACAAAAACTACTTATCTACTAAGACATTTAACTTGCATCTTACTGCAGGGTCATAACTCCATCCCCTCTCTCCGATGAAGCATGCATTGAAAAAGCCTTCTAATTATACATAAATGCAGGCTAAGAGCTTCCAAGAAATATTTAACGTGTGGCATTTTAACACAGATAATGATGTGGTGGATTTTAGGATTGTGTCAAATCTGTGTGGGATATATTAATTGGACTAGTGGACTTTGAGGCTTTTGGTTCCTCTAGCAATAATATCAAATTTATGAGAGAGACTTGTGCTAATCTTCCACTCTGAGCATCATTTCTCTGTTAGTCTCTACACGTTTAGCATATTCAACACCTTTTTTCACTTCTCTACCCCCTTCAACCCACCCATCGTCATACCTTTGTGCTGTATCCTGTGTGAATTGCTCTCACACTCCATCTTGGCTTGGTATGCCCAGCCTCAGATTGTTTCTCAGAAATGAACAAAGCTAGAACAGTTATTTCTTCCTCACAATGTACATTGATTCACACATTTTGAATAGTCACTAATGAGTGAACATTATAATCATTAATGATTGAAACTGGCCCTCCTCCTACTTTAAATTATACTTCAAATTACTGGCTTATATTCCAATTTTTTTTCTGTCCTTCTGCTCATATCTTAGTCACACTTAAAGGCAAATTGTGCAATTTTTTTTGTGCTGTTAAAATACTCTTCCTTATCCGAATTGAATGTGCTAAGACCACAAGTAAGATGTTCAGAGGTTGACTTCCGATCATGAAGGATCTGTGGTGCTTCTAAAAAATCTCTAGAAAATAGTTTGATAGAATTCAGTGCATTACTCAGAATTAAATTGAGAATGCTTTTCAAATTCCGATTGATTATTAAATTTGAATGTGATTTGAGGTTGCAAGCAGGATGCATATTTGCAATTCAAATTGAAATGTTAGGAATTTAAAATTTAATTGAACTCATTAATTAATTGAATTCATGACTCTCATTTCAACTAGAGAAGCAAAGCATCGCAAGACATCCACTGAAGAAAACCTTGTTTAAAAGTTTTGAAAAGTTTAAAAACCTAAAGTTTGAAAGTTTATAAGGATGGATGGATGATATTCTACCCTATCTTTTATACTCAATTTTGCACAACCCTTGTAAATGAGAAGTCTGACATGTCAACTTTGTGTGAGTTTCATATTCAAGCCTGAGTTGCCTTGGAGTAAAAACATACATTTGTAATTGTGAGTTAAAGTTTAATATAAGGAAAAAAGTCAGTTGTTAAAAAATAAAGTTACTCTGAGACAGAAACCGACTTCTGTACTTTGAAAAGCTCTAAATTTAAATATTGAATATATTGGGGAGAGATACGCTATCTTGCTTATTTTGATTGACAGGTGATAATTGGCAGAAAAAAAAAATTATAGGCTGCCATTGATGGAGAGCGAGATATATCTATGTGTCTATATAAGTCAATATCTAGGGACCGGAGTATTTGGGGAGCTGAGCTTCTTTTACCCATAAGTAACCACTTAGCAACCACTGAAGAGACCTTAGAAACCACGTAGCAATATGTAGCAAAATGCACTTATTTTTGTAATTCCATCTAGTGCGGCTCTTAGTGAAAAAAAAAAAAAAAACACACTTCACCTTTAATAACAAAAGCTATACAGTCCCACATTTACCTTCACTACAAATCTTGTTGAAATTCAGACATGTCTGAATGAGTTACAGTGCTGAGGACAAAATGTGTTTGTGTCGAGCATCTGTTCTGGCTAAGCTGTTTTTGTGCTTTTCCCTGTTGTTACTCTTCAGTGTCGGCTGTATGCAAATCCAGTGAGTGGATAAAGACTCAGCCCTAAAGTAAAACTCAACATTTATTCAGACTAACAAATGACTGGGGTAATCTGTCAGACTATGTACGGGATGTCATATTTCTCTCGCTGTCTCTTGCATAATGAAAATAGAGAAAAGTTATCTGTACCCTTGCCAAATGTTATCACCAATACAACTTTAGACAGTCTGGTAGTTTGAATAGAGTTTGAATTAAAAGTAGTTTGAATGGAGTTTGAATTAAAAGTAGTTGTAAGAACAATAGAGAGAAAGAGAGAGGAGCAGTCGCGTTGAACATTTTGCCTATGATTATGCAAACTCCTCTCTAGATGGTGTATATTTACTACAGAGCATGAACCAAATCACAGATAGATTAGATTTCGAGCCAGTGGGAGTGATAAATCTCTCTCCCAAGCTCTCCGTTCAGAGACGCCCTCTTTTACTCACACCCCTGCACCCCATGAATGTGTTATGTCCCCTTTTTGGGGTTTTATTTGAATGCACTCTTGTTCTGTGTAATTGCGCTCAATAGGTAGCAAATGCATCATCGTAAATCAGCCCTTCCCTAACACGGCAGGTCAGGATGGAGCTCAGCCTCTCTGCTCTAGCAGAGACAAACATTTACCCAGGTTCTCCCACCCAAGCGCTCACCTCTCGGACAGCTGGGGCTCTCAGATCACAGGCCCTTGCTGGTACTACCCCCCTCCCCTCCCCCGGCTACTGGAATGAGTTCAAGAATATGAAGCTTAATGTTATAATTGCTCCGGAGATATTTAGTTGAATATTCTTCTCAGAATGCTTCATTTAGTAACAGTAGACCAGTGGGATCAGTTGCTGTCATATAGTGGTTTTCTGCAGGGCTCTATGCCAGCTCTGAGAGGCCTGGGAAACAAACAACCACAACTCCAAGTGCAAACAAATGTTTTGAATTGAAAACCTTTATTTACCTTATGTGGATGTCCCTATTCTCTGCTCTTCCTGAGGGAAAAAGACCAGTCAAACTGTTCTCATGTGCTAACAATCATGTGCTTTGCCCAGGATTGGCCAACACTTATTGAAATGTTGTGTGAAACATTTAAATTTGGAGTTGAAACTGCATTGTGCTATTTTCTTTTCTTCTTCTTCTTTTAAATAGATAAAATGTATATAATTTAGTTTAATTTATAATACTATACTATATATAGTATTATACTTTAAATAAAAGTACAATACTATTGTGACGAGTGGGGCGGGGCCGAGGGACATGGGAGCGAGGCCGGTGGAGTGATTGGAGATGAGCTACACCTGTTCGACCCACCGGTCTCGAGGCCCACGGAGGAGATGGAAGGATATAAAACTGGAGCGACGACAGTGAAGGACGAGAGAGGACCAGGCCTGGGCTTTTAGTTGTGTTTTGGTTTTTATTTGCGCACACCAGTCGTCCGTGAGGGGCTGGTGCGCTGTTTTGTGTTTATTTTGCTTTATTAAAATGTTGTTTAATTGTCCGCCGGTTCCCGCCTCCTTCTTCCGGATGAATACAAAGGTTTTTATCATTACAACTATTTTCAGGCATCTCAGATAAACTTCTGATAAATGTAATGGTTTTGTAAACAATTGTGTGTCTTAAATTTACATTTTCTAATATGTATCTTATGTATTCATTTATTTTTACAATTCAACTCAAACCATATATTATGTTGGTGTAATGCCTTTTTTTTTCAATAAAACTAATGTTACCAGTTTGATGAGTGTTGATTTGCACCCTGCATAGAGGTGTTCTGGCTGCTTTCTACAAGCATACGTGACTCGTCTGCAGCACTGGCAGCACATTTGCTTTGTTAGGGAGAACAATATGCATTATCATCATGGTGATATCTTGTTTAAAAGAAAAAAAAAAAACCTTGATGAACAATATTCAACGCCCAACTTTCAGTTCTGACACCTCACATTGAATTTATGAAGTTATATTTTTATACTGACCCAACAAAGAATGAGCGTTACAGCTTTCAATCAAAGAAGCAAAGCGAGGTTAACCTTTTCTAAGCAGGGAGAGAAATGAACCGCTAACTAATGATGTAAGATACTTAATTATGGCTCAAACTATCCACCAGAGAGTTGCATGTGACACTTTAATTAATCTAGCAACTTGTACTCGTCATTTTCCTCTGATGAATAATAGTCAGTGATGGCTGTTGTATTTAATCATATTGAGCATAGGCAGGGCTAATTATTAACTACAAACACTCTAATATGGGGGATTCAACATGGGAATTGGGGTCGCACAACGTGCAGTCCTCCATGTGGTGAAGAGGGAGCAGGAAGCTGACACGTCATGCGGTGTGACATGTTATGCTGAATCTAAAATGACATTAAAGAGCATTTTTCAATTCTTCGATGATTGTGCATGCAGCTTTTATGACTGTTTATTTATTAAAAGGCTACAAGGAATATTTGTACATTAAAAAAATATATTTGTCACAGCAGGACCATATAAAATTAATAGTGGTGGCAAAAAAAGTGATTTAAAATTAAATGAACTGGAGAAAAAGTCATATCCTTAATTCATAAATATGAAATTAGTGGTGACTGTGTCTTCAGGAATCAATCATGAAGAATTAGGTTAGGCGGTCACCTTAGCAGTGACCCGGCTGTGACTCCCTGCACCTGGACCTGAGACCACCTGGTACATGCACAGACAACCAAAGATACACGCGAGCTGTGGTGAGTGGCACAATGTGTGCCAGGTTAGCTTCATCATGTTGCCAGCAGGGGTTCTTTTGTCACTCCCCTTCTCTAGGCAACCCACTGTTGTGAGTGTTGATGTTGGATGACAATAGGTGGACTATGACGACAATGACTTTAGGTAACGCAGATCCTTTGTCGCATCCATAATATTTTTTTTTGGGGGGGGGGGGGGTGGGGGGTACCACAGTTAGCTTGAGCTTTAGTTTAGTTATATAGACTAGTCTGCTTAATGGCTAAGAATGATGGGAATGTGGGCAAGTATGATGGGTAAAGTGAATTTGTTTATATTTTTTCCATGCATCTTGTAGTATTTGTAAAGGCAATACACTGACATCAGTTTATTATTGTAAAAATTTACTTCTGGGCTTTATCTTGCACAGTGACATTCACACACATACTAAACACCATCATGACAACACTCATGACACTAAAATAATGGAATACACATTATTTTTAGAATATAATGTTACATAAATCTTATTTACATAAACTGGTAAGAAAAAAATAAGAAAGAACAATTATTTAAATGAAAATTGATTTAATGTAAAATGTTACACAGGAAATTCTGGAAATTTCGATTCATAGTTTTTCACTGTAAATTATAAGAAGACTTGTTCTTTTTTCATTTCCAAAAACAGTAAATTGAACATAATTTTTTTGTAAAAGTTCATGAAATGCAGTGGTCTCAGACTCAATTCCTGGTGGGCCACAGCTCTGCAGAGTTTAGCTTCAAACAGCTCCAACTCTCACCTGCTTGCAAGTTTTTAACAATCATGAAGACCTTGATTAGCTGGATCATTTGATGAGGGTTGGAGAAAACTGTACAGAGCAGTGGCCCACCGGGAATTGAGTTTGAGACCACTGTACAACGACTGTAAATTATACTCAGGTCATTATAAATATTGGCACTTTATTGCAGAATGCAGAGGTTGGCAAGTCAGGATTAAATTATATTTATCCATTCAAAAGAAGGAGCTACTGTACTGTGTTTGTATAGTATGCTGTTTAAATCTCAAGGAAAAAGCTAGGTTGGACCGAAGACTTTGTATTCAGTATCAGATGCAAAGCACCATTAGTTGAAGTTCTGTTTCACTGGAGCATTCTTCATTACCATCTGCTAGCAGCAGTAGTGGAACAATATTAACAACAATGCTATAGGGACGTCCTACCAAGAAAAGCCTTTAGAGAGTAATTTGAGCCTTCAGAGAGTTGTTTTATCATGTTCAATGATTTTTCTTTGATTTTTCTAAAATAGTCAATAGTTTTCTTTGCTAAAATAGTCAAGACAACATGGAGTTGTCCTATAGGGTAAATCTGCATGCACATGACTGCTTGCAGCCAATACCTGCTCTCACCAACAGCGATAAAGCACTAATTTGTTGTTGATAAATTGTTTGAGATATTTCTCAATAAGAAACTGTCCTCTTATGTTAACTTGTGCCTTTAAATTGAGCCAAAATTGAGAACAGTTGTCCATTATTGAAGTAGCCGTCTGTTTTCCCAATGATAATGTTCTTGGATAAAGGACTGTGGGAAGACAATCTGTTGGGCGTCTGCTGTTCTCCAAATAGAAAATAATTCACTGATGAGTAGAGGCAGTAATGGATGTGAATGCTGAATGATTGACGCCAGAATGAATCACTGATTTGGAGCACTAACCTTCAAAACTTTGTTGGCATGAGATAGTGTATTGACCCGGCATAAAAATGAGGTTGCTATTTAAATCTTAAATCTCATGATTAGCTGCTTTGGGACACTAATTCAGGCCATTTAGCAGATTACTACTGTTTAGATGAATTCTGAGCTGTGGTCTTATAGTAGTTTGGAGAAGCATAATGCATTAGTAGCAAAAGCACTCATCTGAAATAAGTGCGGCGAGAGGAATTGCCGACAAACAGACTGACACGTGTAAGTCTAAGGCACTACTGACAGATGGATAGTATAATCCTCTAATTGGCATGCAGGTTGTTGTTTGGCAGTGAAAATTGGTGGCCATTCAGAAAACGCGATCTAAACATAAATGCAATGTAACATCTCAAAGCATGTGATAAAATAACATAATTATATATGAAGCATTTGCCGCCTAACATATTTCTTTGATTCAGTGGTTGTTTGCTACAAGAATAGAGGTAGAAAGTGCATGCAATTTTGTTGGATGTTTTCATACAGGACATCCTTTTTTTCAGAATGCATTTGCAGCTAAATAGATTTTTATAGCTAACAAACATGTTGTCTTAGACATCACAGTATTTATCTTTAGAACTTTTAATTGGTTCTTGGAGCTTATACATGAGATTTTTAATGCATATGCCACATAGTGCAGTTGTTGTTGTTGAAAGTTGAGGTCTAATTGTTAGCATTCAGCTTCAATGGCTGTGCTTAATTATCAACAGCATATTACTTTAACATTTTCTGTATACATGGAGTTAACTACAGCCTTGTGAAATATATAATATATAATTGGATTGTCAATAGTGTCACGCTGTCTGGTCTCTGTTTCCCTGGGTGCCCACTAGTGGTCTCACTTCCCCTTAGGCACCTCACCGTAGGCACTACAATTCCCACAAAGCCTTGTCCCTTCATCACAATAATTGCACTCCTGTTAATTGCACCAGGTGCCTTAACTTATTAGTCATTAGCCTCCCTATATTAACCAGTATTTTCCTGTTTGTCTTCATGGAGTCCTTTCCTTCCGTTACCCAGTCTTCTCGTCTTCCGAGTTCCTCGTATTCCGAGTTCCTGTTCCTGTTCCCGTTCCTGTTCCTTCTTTCTTTGTTTGGATAGATTTCTGGTTTTGACCCTGGCTTGTTTACTTCTCTTTGGATTACCCTAATAAACCCTACTGCAATTGGATCTCTCGTTCCCTGTGTTTCACTGGGTCTCCGACCGTCACAGAAGGACTCCATCGTGCTAAGATCCAGCGGTATGTTTTTTGATGTTTCTTCCCCAGCCACCGAGCGTTAGAGAGAGAGTTGTTTTGAGGGAACCCGTCTGGTCGTTTTTCGTGGGACCTGGGGAGGTCGCAGAGGAGTGAGTGGTCGAGAGGAGGTTCGGCATCGCTCTCCACCATGGCCCCCCTTCGACCCCGCTGCCACAGCACAAGATGGCCGCCAGCTCAGCACCACTGCCCAAGATGGCTGCCGGCCCAGCGCCACTGCCCAAGATGGCCGCCGGCCCAGCACCACAGCCCAAGATGGCCGCCGGCCCAGCGCCACGGCCCAAGATGGCCGCCGGTCCAGAGTCATGGCACAAGATGGCTGCTTGTCCAGCGCCTCTGCACAGGATGACAGCCACGGTTGACCCTCCTGAGTCACGTCAGGTTCCCGTTGACCATCCAGAGTCGAGTCAGGTTCCCGTTGACCGTCCAGAGTCGAGTCAGGTTCCCGTTGACCGTCCAGAGTCGAGTCAGGTTCCCGTTGACCGTCCAGAGTCGAGTCAGGTTCCCGTTGACCGTCCAGAGTCGTCCAGAGTTGAGTCAGGTCCCCGTTGACCGTCCAGAGCCGAGTCAGGTTCAGTCCCCGTTGACCCTCCAGAGTCGAGTCAGGGCTAGTCCCCGTTGACCCTCCAGAGTCGAGTCAGGGCTAGTCCCCGTTGACCCTCCAGAGTCGAGTCAAGGCTAGTCCCCGTTGACCCTCCAGAGTCGAGTCAGGGCTAGTCCCCATTGACCCTCCAGAGTCGAGTCAGAGCTAATCCCCGTTGACCCTCCAGAGTCGAGTCAGGGCTAGTCACCGGTGATATTCATGGACAAAGGCAACTCACCGGTGATATTCATGGACAAAGGCAAGTCACCATTGATCTTCATGGGCAAAGGCAAGTCACCATTGATCTTCATGAGCAGAGTCAGGTCACCAATGATCTTCATGGGCAAAGGCAAGTCACCATTGATCTTCTTGAATCCAGTCTAAACACCATGGAATTACCAGAGTCTCTCCACGTCTCTGTGGAACTACCAGAGCCCCCCCACGTCTCGGCTGAACTACCAGAGCCTCTCCACGGCTCTGCTGAACTACTAGAGCCTCTCCTCATCTCGGCTGAACTACCAGAATCTCTCCTCGCATATGCAGAACTTCCAGAGCCTTGTCACGTCTCAGCCGAACTCGACTGATCCTGTCGTGGCCACCCTTAACTTGTTCATGTTCTCTGTTTCAGACTTGCTTAACCAGACTTGCTCTCCTGTGTCATCGATCCCACTGTGGTGGTCTTCTGCGCCGCCCTGGTGGGCTTCTGTCTCGACCGCACGGATGTGGTGATCTTCTGCGCCGCCTTGGTGGGCTTCTGTCTTGACCACACGGATGTGGTGATCTTCTGCGCCGCCCTGGTTGGCTTCTGTCTCGACCGCACGGATGGGGAGGTCTTCTGCGCCGCCCGAGTGGGCTTCTGTCTCGACCGCACGTATGTGGTGGTCTTCTGCGCCGCCCTGGTGGGCTTCTGTCTCGACCACAGGGCTCCTCTCTGAATTCCTGCCCTGTCGGATCGGCCCTGGGGACTGAACGTTATGTCCTTCCTGGACTTGTGTTTTGTTGTTGTTTTGTTTTTGTTTTTGCTCCTCTTCTGTCTGTTTCCATCTATGGACCTGGCCCTCCGTCCCTCCCCCTGATCCTCCGCCGGTCCACCTCCCTCCTGGGCTCCTTGTTTTTGTGTTTGCACTTCTTGTCTCTGTTTCCCCATTTTACCTGGTCCTCTTGTCTCTGTTTCCCCATTTTACCTGGCCCTCCGTCCCTCCCCCTGGTCCTCCGCCGCTCCACCACCCTCCTGGTCTCTGTGTTCCTTGGTCTCTTCTTGGGTTTCGGTTGGAGCATCTGGTAGCTGCTCCGTGGAGGAGGGGGTAATGTCACGCTGTCTGGTCTATGTTTCCCTGGGTGTCCACTAGTGGTCTCACTTCCCCTTAGGCACCTCACCGTAGGCACTACAATTCCCACAAAGCCTTGTCCCTTCATCACAATAATTGCACTCCTGTTAATTGCACCAAGTGCCTTCACTTATTAGTCATTAGCCTCCCTATATTAACCAGTCTTTTCCTGTTTGTCTTCATGGAGTCCTTTCCTTCCGTTACCCAGTCTTCTCGTCTTCCGAGTTCCTCGTATTCCGAGTTCCCGTTCCTGTTCCCTTTCCTGTTCCTTCTTTGTTTGTTTGTTTGGATAGATTTCTGTTTTTGACCCTGGCTTGTTTACTTCTCTTTGGATTACCCTAATAAACCCTACTGCAATTGGATCTCTCGTTCCCTGTGTTTCACTGGGTCTCCGACCATCACAAATAGTTACCAGATTTTGATGCACAAATACATTTGATTGTGAATTCTCATCTTTCCAGTATTTAGATTGCTTTTGCTGTCATCTGAAACTCTTTCAGAGTTTATTCATGAAAACCATGAGTTATTTAATAACATTGTTGAATGCCATCTTCATAACATAAATTATATTGTTGTGATACCTTAATTCACAATTGTTTTTAGAGATAACATCTGCAGTTTATTATCTATTAGCCAAATCATGGAAATAGCTACAGTATCAATTACATTATGTTTGTCAATTGTGCCATTGATGCATTGCGTCTCTAATTTTGATCCAAAGTGCAAATACATGCAGAAGACACCTCTTGATGAACGGAAGATAATGCTATTTGATCACGTGTTGCCTTTTTTCATGTGTAGCTTTATGTAAAAAAAAAGCACAAAACAAAGTAATGAAAACGAAAATAAAATATGAAAAAAAAAACTGTATGTTAATAAAAATATATATAATAATAAATATAATAAATAAATATAATAATATCTCAGTGATACCTCAGTGAAAACTCAGTGATAAAATAATACTGGTTTTGAAACTTTTTTTGTTTCACAATGTATAGTTTGTGTGTATATAGATAGATAGAACACAGACATTCATACTCATACCAGGTTAGTGTGATGTAATGCTGAGACAGCAGCACAAGACTTGTTCATCATTACCAGTTTCAGTCAGTGGCTCTCAATCTGTTGTTCCACAGATGGCTGCTGTGAAGGTAAAGATGGGTGCGTAGGCCAGGTGGACCCAATCAAGCTGCTAAATCAAATGTAAATGGTGGAGACAGTGCGGGGCAGGGCGACATATCCTGCTTTGTAATGCACTGGCGGAGCATGTAGTGTGCAGCTGCTCATCAAATGACACCCTTGTGTCGAGGCGACGGGTTGCGACACCTGTCTGTGGAAGTGAACAATTGAATTGGGCGATGCCAGGGGAGATGGTAGAAAAGGAGCGATAGTTCACAATTTTTCGCTCTATGAGGTTTAGCCAATCTCCTTTTTTTTCTCTCTCTTCCAAACATGGAGATGAAAGGGCTGAACCTCACGCTGAAGCTTCAAGGTGTTGTGTAATTACCTTTTCCATCGGCATGCGGTCGGAGCGGATTGCTCTTGGAGCTTTGCCAGTACGGTGTGTGAGCCACTTCTACATCCACTCTGAAGATGTTTCACCTTTTTTCATCTTCAAGCTTGATTATTTCACCTTACCTCTGCACATTCACAAACACATGCAGTATGTGCATTCACATATATAAGATTTTCAAATAAACAATCAGCAGGTTGGATTGTCTGTGATTTTTAAAGACTTTTCAGGAATGGATTTTTTCATTATAATCTGCATTTAAAGTGGTGGAAAGGCCAATAATTGAATATTTAGATGAAACTTGGTCAAAAAACAAAACTATTTGTTACATAGATCCGTGGTCATATTCTTTATTTATTTCCATGTTTCCTTGACTTGCCACTGAACATTTGACTGAGAAATTACCAGTGCTTGACAGTTGCATTGTTTATCATTCTGGGGGTTAGAATGTTTGCGGCGCTAATATGTACAATTGCTTTGACTGACAGATGAATTTACATTATGTCTGAGACGAACAAAAAATACCCCATACTCTCTAAACACCCCTATCTCTCTCACTCTCTAAACATGGCACGTCCCGAACTCAATAACACATCAATCCAGACGACATTTGGACATTTAGTCTTTTTTTCCCTCTCTCTCTATTATGCTATTTTTCCACTCAAAGAATGAAAACAAAATTAAACATTGAGCGAAATACACAGTAAATGGTGACAACTGCCAGCACAAAACAAAATGCTCTCAATGTTTATTTAAAGAACAAATTATGCCAAAACTTATTTTATTAATCAGTATTCTTGTCTTGTCTTGAGTAAAGAGATGTTGATATTTTTACTGGGAAACAAGACAATTAACTCAAAGCAAAAAGTCTATTATTTTCAACTTTTGCAAATATCTAAATATTGTTAATTATTATTCATAGAAACGTTTATACTCATGCATGCAGCTTTGCCATGCTGTTGGGTAAGTACCGGGGGGGTGTGTTTCAGAGGCATTTATGTCGGCTCCCACGCTCTCCTTCTTACTCGAGCACTCCAACCAGCTTCTATTTGTAAACTCTGTTCTCTGGAGCTATGCTCCTAATAAACTGGCCTGATTTGATTTCCTGTAGATGAAACCACACTCCTTCATGGGGCCTCTCTTCCTCTGCCTTTCTCTCACTTTGCACTAAACCTCCCCACCCACGGGTCCCAGTCCCTCACAGCCTCGGCTCATTATGATTCGCTGTTTGTGTGTCAGAGCGGTGATGGAGTGTTGGGGCAACACTGCCCCTCTCTCAGCAGGAAGGGAGATGTACCTAACAGGTTCTCCTTTAAAGTGCTTCCCTCATCGCCATTCAACTGCAGTGTAGCCAGAGAGAGGAAAAGAATTTCCTCGAAGGAAATGGTGACTGGGGCTGCACAGGAATTTTTTTGTTGTTGTTGTTTTTTTGAAGCAACAGGGTTAAAGTGGTGAAGTAGGGATGTGCAAACATCCATATCATCATAAAGTAGTTGGTGATGCACTGAGAAAATTAAGAGCGCCAATGAATTTTCATTTTATTATTATATCCCTACAACAGTAATATAGTGTAATGCAATTGCACTCTAAATATCAACAGCTCAAGCCTCTGTTCCCAGCTTTAAAGTTGGGTTTTGAAACTAGCATAAGAGGCATTGGATGAGATGCGGAAGTAATAATCTTACTCACAATAGCGATTTAAGTACAAAAAATGGACGATTCCCTTTAAATATATAATCTGAATGATGTCTTGAGGTGTGGTAACCGCAGTATAAGTGGAATAATTGACTCCGGGCCATTGAATTATTAGAAAAATAATGCACACCCGAGGTGGTGATGGGGCCACGACACGAAGCGCAGTCAATTATTCCTTACATATATATATGTATGTATATGTACATATAAAAGCTTTTAAAAATGCATTGAAACCCCTGAATATTGTTTTATACAGTATATAAAGTTAAAATTACATTAATAAAATAATTATAAAAAATATTTAAAGTGCAGCTATTACTCAGCAAAACGTATGCATAGTAAAGTATTTAGGCTGTAACCTTTTATTTCACAAAATTATCATAGTCCTCTCAGACCTGGATTAAACATAATAACAGAAACACTATTCAAAGCAAGTGATTTGAAGTTTGACAGTAATTATATTGAAATTTCTTTAGTTGGTGAATTTGTTTCAAAAGTGCTGCTTTGGCTCTAACAGCAATGTTTTGGAGGGAATGATTTAAAGACGCAACTACACAGAAAGAGTTTTAGTGTTCTGACAGTCAAACAGTATGATAAAGTATTTAACAACATGCGTTCAGCACGCTAAAAGCCTCTCTAAAGAGTGGTATCTCTTAATTTATCTCTTTTTATACATTACAGCTAAAAAAAAAAATGAGATGAACTAGCTGACTTGTTGACCGTCCTGACCCTAGTTTGAAGACAGAGATGAGAGAGGGCACACACAGCAGTCACTCTTTGTTAGATAAACACCATACGATTTGTGTCCTGAGGTGATGAGTATCCATCATTGATCTCCATCTACGGAGAGCTCTGAGTCATTTCAGGCTAATTCCTCACAGTTGTTTTTTCGGCAGATGCCATATGGCGAGGGTTTCATGCCACCTGCCTTTGGGCGGTGTTGTTGTTGAATTTGGAGGTGAGGTAGAGTGGCAGCCTGAATTCTTCTTATTTATTTTTTTTAGGCAAAGATTGAGCAGCATCACTTTGAATCAATTAATGAGTAGAATGGAGATTGTCTCTTTTACATCTGATCTATATCCGCTTTCTTCAACCATTCTCCTCTAGAGGGAGGAGCAGGTGTAAGCTGTGTAAAATTAGCACAAACAGATTAGATTTATGAGAAAAGCTATGTCATTTACACTCTTTTAATGTGATAGACGCACTTGGGGGAAATCTAAGGCTTTCTATTATCCCAGGGAGCTGATTGCATGTCTAGTTTATTAAAAGTATTTTAATGCAATTTACCCAGGACTATTAAGGGGAAAACTCATTTAGGGAGACATTTGAAAAAAGGCCAATTAATCCGGTTTCTTTTGAAATGTTTGCATAATCTAATGCTAGATGCAATACTTGATGGTTTGTAAGGCCTCGACTTGAAATATCTTTGTGAATCGCTACACGGTTGAGCATACAGTATATTCATAAGAACAGATCAGAAATGTGTACTAATATAAATGCACGATGAGCAATCTTAAAAATTTAGATGAATATTGGCAGTGAAATTTTTTTTTCCAGTATTTCAGTAACTGAAAGCCTTTTCCACGGTGGCTTCCTCTGCTGCAATTGAAATGCAATTATCTGTCTTTTCTAGATGAGAATTCAAGGAGAAATGTCTCTGAATGACATTTGGTTTAATAAAGCAATCTTTATACTAGTTTTCTGAGCACTTGATCTTAAGTCTTCCTTTATGAGTTGACTAATATTTGTGTTTGTTGCAGGAAATATGGCAAATACCGTTTGTTTGTGTGTCAGGTGATGAACCACGATTCATCATTTTTAAAGCACTGCAGTTCAGCACATTGTCATTTGTGGTGTTCTGGTAAGACTGGATCATATGTCCACTTTTTTTTTTTGATTGTGTTTGTGATTGTAAATAGTAGTGGCCGACCGATTTATTGCTGACTGATTAAATATCGGCATTGGCCCTTAAGTTTTTCTGCTTGGCCGATGTGTTCGAGGTGACGGTTATTTTGACGGAGCTCCAGACTTTAATTTTGACAGCACCTGAGTGCACACAGTGCTCACACTCTCTAACTTGTTTACTGTCGTTGTTAACAGTTCTGTATAATACGAATAGAAGTCTGTCTAATAATCAGATAGAATGATTAAACAAAGGAATTAATGTATACAAAAAGTATTCTAAAGATTGCTTTTATATTATTAGTAATAGAAATGCAAACATTAGAATACTTTCTTGTTTGCCATCAGCATTAAACAAATATGCATTTATTTCATTTAAACAAATCTTTGAATGACTAATAAATATTTAATTTTACAAACCTTGCAAACTTAGTTGAATCCAGCTGTAAGATCTTGTGAAGTGTGCATTTTTATCCAGCATGATCGCGTGTTCTGTGTGTGACGGTCAATCCGAGTTAATTGAATGCTTTAAACTTTAAACTTGATTTCCAATTATGCTGTGCTTTATGCATTTGCCCACTGTCATAGTCTTGTCATTTTCTCTGTGTGCTGTATGTAAAATGAGTGTTACCTTAGCTTTATTTGAAGATATGATTCCCAATGCACACAAACCTCCCTGAATACAGAATGCAATTGTTGTTTACAGTGGTAACATCCTTTTTAATTATATTTTTATTAAATATTTATTTATTTGTGAAAAAAACCTTGTCACCTAAAGTATAAGTATGTTTATTTTACACATCTATTTTTAATTCATTGTCAAATGATTTCAAATTTCTTAAATATGAATAAAAATGTATATATATATATATGTATATATATATATATATATATATATATATATATATATATATATATATATATATATATATATATATATATATATACAGAGCCGGCCCTAGACCTTTGGGGGCCCTAAGCAAAATTCGGTTGGAGGCCCCTTTGACCGTTTTAAGTAAGGCCTAAAGAAAAGCAATGACTACCTTATAACTATAATGTACATATTATATCTACTATATTATTTTTAAATTTTTTAGTCTATTAAATTATGTTTAAATTATTCCATGTATGCTGTATGTTAATTATCTTTTTTACGCTGCTGGTCCTGAGTAAGTATTTTGTTCTTATGTGGCAACATGTACAGAATGACAATAAAAGACCTTGAGTTCTTGAGTTGAGTTCCATGTTTGATGTCTAAAAGGAAAATTATGATACCACTGAGCTGAATGGCAGTGCAGTTCAACGAACACACACTGATGAACTTGCTGAATAAGAAGACTGATAAAGTGATTTTCACTGATCTTCAAAGAAACATTTTTAATTGACACCAGAGTTTAAGAGGCACAAACAACAGCCTATATATAATTTAAATGAAATCGAGCAAATAGAATAACATTTAAATAAAATATTATATATAATAATAAATAGAACATTTAAATGTTTGAATTTTTCAAATAAACAAAATTAACAATAACATCTAAAACACCACAAACGTCTCGGGTTACTTGACTGTAACCCTGTTCCCTGAAAAAGCGGGAACGAGATGCTGCGCTCAATAGCGCTAATGAGAACATTATTTGTTCGACCGGTTGTGAAGCACGTGTGTCAAACACGCCAAGAATTGGCTTACATAACCTCGGCAGGTGACGTCACTGATAACGTGCACCTGCAGGTTATAAATAGACGTGAAACGGAAACATCCTCAGGTTACCCCTTTGTCTGAAGAGACGTCCGGACACGTCGACAGTGCGGCATTGAGGCGCAGCATCTCGTTCCCGCTTTTTCAGGGAACAGGGTTACAGTCAAGTAACCCGAGACGTTCCCTTTCAAAAGCTACTCTCGATGCTGCGCTCAATAGCGCTAATGGGAAAGAGAATACCAACGCCGCCGCACTGTAAGTGTCTGGACCCCCAAGGCTGTGTAGTATGTGTGCACAAACATCGAAGAGGTCTCAGACATGACTCTGGGATGTGGACTCAAGGGCATGGGAGCCCGGAGTAGCATCGACATCCAAACTATAGAATCTGACAAATGTCTGCGGAAAGGACCAACCTGCCGCATCACACACTTGCTGCAAGGGCGCACCTCTTGCTCAAGCCATTGAAGATGCAACCCAACTGGTTGAATGGGCACTAACTCCTAGAGGCGAAGTTTGACCACGCGCCTCGTAGGCTAGGGCAATAGCAACCCTCACCCAATGTGAAACTGTTTGCCTGGTGGCAGCCGCACCCCTGACTGCGGCCCCCACGGCATATGAAAAGCTGCTCTGACTTACGCCACTGGCTAGTGCGGTGGAAGTAAATCTGAAGAGCACATACTGGACACAGTAAGTGAAGTCTCTTCTGCTCCGGTGTTGTAAATGGCGGAGGACAGAAGACTTTGGAAATTAGTAGGATGGACATCCAAACTATAGAACCTGACAAATGTGTGCGGAGAGGACCAACCTGCCGCATCACACACTTGAGCAGGAACATCCCTCACCCAATGTGAAACTGTTTGCCTGGAGGCAGCCCCCCCCCCCCCCGGTTGCGGCCCCCATGGCATATGAAACGTTGCTCTGACTTATGCCACTGGCTAGTGCGGTGGACGTAAGTCTGAAGAGCACATACTGGACACAGTAAGTGAAGTCTTTGCTGCTCCGGTGTCGTGAATGGCGGAGGACAGAAAGCTTCGAGAATGACCGGATGTATGGTCGAGAAAGGAACTTTTGGAAGATAGTTAGGGTGAGGATGCAAAATAGCTTTGACTCGCCTAGGGGCAAAATCGGAACAGGATGGCAGGACTGACAAAGCCTGTAAATCCCGAATTCTCCTTAGAGATGTAACGCCCATAAGAAAAACCATCTTTAGAGTCAGAAGCCTGGCAGGCGCTGATTCTAATGGTTCGAATGGGGGGCCAGCCAACCCTTCGAGCACTATGGCTAAATCCCATGAAGGGACCGTAGCTCTAGTGGGTGGCCTCAACCGCTTAGCCCCACGAATGAAGCGGGCGACTAGAGGGTGCTTTCCAACAGAAACCCCATCAATCAGAACATGGCAAGCCGAAATAGCGGCCACATAGGTTCTGAGAGTACTAGGGCCTGTGCCTGAGGACAATTTCTCTTGCAGAAATTCCAGTACTGAAACAATTTGGCAGTGAGCTGGGTCTGCATGGTGTGTCATGCACCAGCCCTCAAAAACACTCCATATGAGGGCATAAGTTCTTTTAGTGGAGGGAGTCCTAGCACTTAGAATAGTCTCTATTACTGTGGCTGGAAGGCCAGCATCTGTGGTTGGTCCCCTCAGGGGCCAGACGTGAAGTTTCCAGAGCTCAGGCCGGGGATGAAATACTGTCCCCTGTGCCTGAGAGAGAAGATCTCTCCTGACTGGAATCGCCCAAGGCGAGCCATCGAGGAGGGATATTAGATCTGGGAACCAAACTCCGGTTGGCCAACGGGACGCTATCAGTAAGAGGCGAGACCCCTGTCGATGGACCTTGGCCAGGACTCCCGGGAGCAGAGCAATCGGTGAAAAGGCGTAAAGACGCAGTCTTGGCCACGCATGGGCCATAGCGTCCAGACCCAGGGGAGCTGGATGAGTCAAAGAGATGTAGAGGGGACATTGTGTCATCTCCTGTGAAGCACAGAGGTCCACTTCTGCTACTTGAATCTTTCCCAGATTTGACTACTTAGGGGTGGAGTTTCCATTTCCCGTGTTTCACAGCTTGTCTGGACAGCAAGTCTACTTCCACATTCATATGCCCAGGAATGTAAATCGCCCTGAGGGACAGAAACTTGTCCTGTGCCCAAAGCAGAACCTGGTGCGCTAACTCATTCGAGCGGCGCGACTGCAGTCTGCTCTGGCGATTTATTTAAGAGACTACAGATGTGTTGTCCACCCGCACTAGGACATGGTAGCCTCTCAACTGCTGGAGGAAGTATTTCAGGGCCAGAAATACAGTCTTCATTTCGAGGCAATTGATGTGCCAATTCGAGAAGATGACCTCTCCAGATCCTTTGGGCTGGACAGCCAACTAAGGCCGCTCCCCAGCCCATGAGGGAAGCGTCTGTCATTAGCATCTTGCGATGACAACACGGACCTAGAGTGGGACCCAAAGTCAGAGACCGGGGTCTGAACCACATAGATAGAGTACGAAGCCCCTGGCGCGTAACCCTTAATTGCCACTGGGGATTGGCCCTTGGATGAAATCCCCTGGCTCTGAGCCACAACTGAAACGGTCTCATGTGCAGGAGGCCCAAAGGTATTACCGTGGATGCAGCTGCCATGAGACCTAAAACCTTCTGAACACGTCCATAGATCTGTGATTGGACGCAGCCCCCCGTCTTTCTTGGGAATCAAGAAATACAGACTGTAGTAGCCTTACTCTCTGTCTGGCAGGGGAACACATTCTATGGCCCCTTTTACCAGCAGAGTCTGTGATTCCTGTGTCAACAGATATGCACGTGCCGGTTTCACAGAGGTGGAGACCACGCTGTTGAAACGCAGAAGACGATGTGCAAACTGAATCCCGTAGCCCTTCACTCCAGTTCTTTTGACTCATGGGGAGGTTTTTGGCAGTAGCTTCCACGCTGCCAGCTTCTCCAAAAAGAGCACTTAATTGTGACACTTTGTTTGTTGTGTGTGTGTGGGGGGGGGGGGGTTAAGATATCTGGTGTCCTGAAACGTGGCAGGAAGCAACAGAGCATGTATCATTTTACTGGAGGCCACTGCCTTTTAGGAGCCTTATACTTCTGATAGAATTTTCCAGGGCCCTCCCTGAGGGGACACACCCTTTGTCCTGGGCACAGCTTAAGGCCCTTGCTTTGGTCGTAATGACTGTACTTTAGTCCAGCTCCATCTGCGGCTGCCAAGTGCTACAAGCTGCTCCCCAGTCTTATGAGGGGGCGCACAACTCGCCACACTCTCTGTGAACCTCCTACCCCAGAGGAGCTGGATCGAGTCGGGACTGTTTATTTATTTATTTCTTGACAGCCCCGACACTTGAGCACAGTGAGTGAGAAACATATTAAAGGTCTCCTCCTGGCACTCAGACTTATTTCTTTATTTATTTTAATCAGCCTGATACGCCTGCAGAACCTATGGTGTGCAGGGCAGTACTAGTCTGACCCACAGCATGAAATGTGTTCCATCCAAGTGCAGATGCTGCTGCAGTACGTGGCTTGGCAGGAAACAATTGCTGTCCTTTCATATATATATATATATATATATATATATTTTATATATATATTTTTCATCATCATAATCATCATCATTTTCATCATCATTTATTTATATTTTTATTTAAATGATGTTGCTCCAATAGGGGAGAGATAGCAGCTAGCGTCTCTCTCACCTTTGAAATCATAATATACAAAATCTAATTTTAAGGCTTTAATCTGGTCACTGCACGAGTCACCACCTAGTAACTCCTCATGTGCTTATAATCGCGAGAGGAGCACTAGGAGAGAGCACTCTCAATGTCCATTTCAACAGAAGCTAGAGCTACAGCAGCCTCTGCCCAATCCGAAGAAGTGCTTGGACACGCTTCGGAGGTGGGCGCGAGAACCAGATCGGAGCGCGATCTTAATGAGTGGGAAGCAGCTCGTTCCTTGTGAGAGCAAAGAGCATAGCGCGGATAGGAAGTGAACCGCGGTGCTTACAACTGCCACTCTAGAACGCAAAAGCAGCCTTTTTTTTTTTTTTAAACAATAAACATGCGATTTCTCTTCAGAGATCGGCCATGGAGAGCGAGGCACACATCTCATATGGAATCAGCAAGAACTTTCTTAGTTAGAACTTTCTTTCTCCCTTTTTCCTTTTTATAACTCTCAAAATACTTTCTTTTAAACTAATACTTTCATCAGTGTGACACACACACACACACACACACAATGCGGTCTCTGAAGACAAAGAAACCTGAGGATGTTTCCGTTTCACGTCTATTTATAACCTGCAGGTGCACGTTATCAGTGACGTCACCTGCCGAGGTTATGTAAGCCAATTCTTGGCGTGTTTGACACACGTGCTTCACAACCGGTCGAACAAAGAATGTTCTCATTAGCGCTATTGAGCGCAGCATCGAGAGTAGCTTTTGAAAGGGAACAAGATTAATTGTAACAATAATAAGAATTAGGTAATATTTCAATAGAACTATTAAAATCCATATTTGTGCAGAATGATGTGCTCAAAGCAACATGGAGTCACAGTGTGCAGCGCTGCGCTGCTCAAGTGCGCATTTAAAAGTTCACGGCACAAAGCGAAGAAATGTCGAGCGCACAAGTCCTAATGTATTGTATATCTGTCCAAAAGTTTATTGATCATTTGTTTCTTCACAGTTTTAAATTCCAGTTATTGTGTGTTTAATGCCGATTCATAGTCCTTGTGATGTATGTGATCTAACAGGCAGACGGTAGCGAGTCGTTTAAAAACAGCAACAAACATAAAATACAAATACACAAAATAAAGTCATTTTATGCAAATCCACAGCCTTTTATCTAGAGATCAAGCATTATAATGTAAATATATAATATGATATATTGGAGAGAGTTTTACCATGCACGAGACGCGCCCTTATGAATGGAGAATGATTGACGAGGAAAAACGAGTTTCCGTAAACTTTAATTTAATGATGTAAATAGTAGGCCTGTCGTGATATTCGATAAATCAATTAATCGCACTATAAAAAAAATGAGCTCGATAATTTTTTCGGCCGCGATAATTTCTTTTTTCAATTTTTATTTAAGAAATGTAACATGTCACGATGTGTGGTCAGTCTGGAGCGCAGCCTGTGGACAGCCCGTGGCAGACACACCCTTTCCGATGGCAAAGTTGTCCCGGGAATAAAGAGATAACGACTTCACTTGTCTCCATTGAATCCAATGGGGTCGCTGTGTCCATTTCTTTTACTGTCTATTGTGTCAACGCGCCCAGTGAGTTCACACACACACAGACACACACACACACACACTTTCTTTCCAAAGCGCTCGGGGGCGGACTGGCCATCTGGATGAGTGAGTCGATCACGCGGCCGTGGCCGATATGTTTTGTTTGCATGAGTGTTTTTCCCTCCCTCCCTGTTAAGTTTGGTCTACTCCATTGCGTATCTTGAAACACACCCCCTTTAACGTCGTCTATTTTACAGAGAGAAGAGAGAGACAGATTTATCCGGTACAGCGAATTTCTCTGAGCAGCAGGCCACTGTAAACGTTCACTTAAAACATAACCGACTGTGTTTACGAGAATACTTGCAGAAACAATTATTTTTAGAGTGACTCTAGGGGGCCCTCTGCTGGCTACGGAGCCCTTTGCAATCGCAAGGGTCGCTTAGTGGCTTGGCCGGCTCTGTATATATATATATATATATACATACACACACACACACACACACATTGGCTTTATATCGGCTATCGGCCCCCTGCTTTCCAAGATATCGGCATCGGCTGTTAAAAAAAACAATAACGGTCGCCCACTAGTAAATACAAATATGTGAATATAGTCAGAAATGAAGAAAACATTGCTGCTGGCAGAACAGAGATTCTCACAGGCATTTACCCTGACTCTCATGCTCTGTGTTTTTGCGAGGGTACCCAAAGGCTTCCGTTTATATAACAAAATAATAAAATAATAAAAAATGCACTACTTGATACTACAAGAAATGCCTCCGTTATACTGCGGTTCAGCGCAGCGCCCCTGTTTCAGTGCCTCTAGTCCTGTCAAGCATCTCTGGAAGTCAAAAGTATTTGGTGCATGCGAATGTTTATTCAGAACAGGGTGAGCGATACATGTGTGCACCCTTATTTTTCATTTACATTTCTATTCTGTTTGGCAGGAGTGTTATTTTATTTATTTATTTATTTCATAACAGCAATGTGCATACTCCCTCTCTTGATTGCCATGAATTCACTGAGAAGCGCAGATGGAGTTAATTACTTTATCTCAGAGGAAAAACAATGTGTTGTGTATTCAAGATACCTAAAGAACTGTTGAATTCTTGAACTGCATCTATTCATTGTGTGAGTAACGTGCTGTCTATCAACCTCTCCACATGGTTTATTAACTGCAGCTCTGCAGAGATGCAGCAATATTTTTCTTTCTTGGTGAAATAAGATTTTTATTTTATATATAAAGAGAGAGAGAGAGAGAGAATTATATTTGGTACCAATAAAATCTAATTTTATTTTTTTCTAAATAAAAGAAATAAACACTTTTTATTCAGAAAAGATGCATTCAATTGTTCAGAAGACATATATAATGTTAAAGAAGATTTTAAATAAATGTTGTACTTTTGACCTTTCTATTCATCAAAGAGTCATGAAAAAAAAAATGTGTCAGAGTTTCCACAATATTAAGCAACAAGAAACAGTTTTCAACTTTGATAAATGAAATGTTTCTTGAGCACCAATTCAGCATATTATAATGATTTCTGAAGGAACATGTGACACCAAAGACTGGAGTAATGATGCTGAAAATTCAGCAGAGATAAATCACAATTTAGATTATATTCAATTATAAAACAATTATTTTAAATTGTAATAATATTTCAGAATATCATCGTTTTATATAATTTTTGAGCAAATAAATGCAGCCTTGCTGAGTATAAGAGACTTTTTTTAAAAACATTTTAAAATATTCCTGACCCCAAATTTTTGAACGGTAGTGTAAATATACATTTTCTAAGGGGCTAATATTTTCATAAGAGATCAGACTTAAATGTCATTCCCATTGGATTTAAACTGAAGTTTTTGGTGGTGTTAGTATAATGTTGTTATATCAGCGGCTGTAGGTTAAATCCCGACAACTGGACATGTGCTGGAGCCACAGTCCTGCTCTTTCACCTCTGTGCCCATGGGCAAGTTATTCAGTCCCAGAATGCTGCAGAGAGGACTGTGTCTGTAATTAGTATTGCTGTAGATGAAAAATGGCAGCATCAGCAAAATGGCAGGAGCATTGCTGCAGTAAAGTGAGTATGGTTATCTGTACTGGAGGAACCTGTCTGTGTAAAAGATTGAAGCAAAGAGCATTTGCTGAATTAGACTGAACACACAGAGCTTCAAGACTACATTTTGATGTCTCCTGCCCTGGACTTGTTTGGATCAATATAGGATAAATGAAAGAGTTTACTTCTGATTTATTTATTAGTCTTAGTTTATAGATTTTCCCCTGACAACTTAATGCATTACTCACCCACTGCCACATCCAAATGAAGAGGAATGTTCCTTATTCAGCCTTTAACGACTTAAAGCGATTGATAGGAATTTGATTCAGACGCAGGTACAATATGGGCCATTCTAATGAGCATTATTGGAATCAGAAAGCTGCGCTGTAGACTTCAGGAGCAGTATAATAGAGCCGGCTGCTGCCGGTAATGAGATGCCTCTCCCAGATCCCCTAATTGTCGCCCAGCCCTTGGACTGCTCATCAGAGAGAGCCTAATTGGCCATCACTGCCCATGCAGGCACAACACCATCCGCCCTTCTTCCAGATGGGAAAAGAGAATATTTAAATTCAAACATTCATTTATGCTACAGCACATAATAGACGTCACGATTTCTGATACCTTGATGTGTTTGTATGTCCCAAGTATTTGTCTGAAATGTGCATTCTCGTTTAACTGTAGCTTGAACATTGATAGCAACACCAAGGTCAAGGATTTTACCCACACATACGTAGGGTACTGTATGTTTGGAATGGATTATTAGCTTACTGTACTGTTTGCAGTATACATTAAATATACTGCACACTATGCTTTATTGAAAAACAGTATGCGCTTCAAACCTTATTTGTGTAATTTCATGACTTGCATCGGTATTTAACAATTTTGTGAGAGAATTTTTTAAATGTGCAGTGCAGTTCAGTCATATAATTGATTTTAAAATAACAACGGTAGTACTATAGGTATATTTCTCATATTGGAAATGGAAGGACAAGTCAAGCCCATTGCATTAGGCTCTATAGTATATGCAGTGTGCTCTATACTGCAATACTATGTTATATACTGTATTGTATATTTTGTAAATTATCACATTCTGAGTAATCTGGGTATTCAATGCAAGTAAAAAAAAAAAAGGTTTTGTACTCGATAATATTGCACAATAAATCATATTTTTAATCATGATCACGATTTCTGCTTATTTCAATTTATTAAACATAACCATCTGTGATATTTGCCCACTGGTTATTTATCCTTAATTTAAGCATTATCTTACATTGATAACAAGCTTCCACAAGCCTTCACATTGCTTGCGGTTGCCAGATGTCAAGAGTTTAAATATCACTACCAGAGCTTTTCTCTTTAATGGATACCTTTTATGTTCAGTGGTTTACTTAATCTTTCCAACCTGGCAACCATGTGCACACACTTTTGCTACATTAAAAAAAAAGCATTGAAGAGCTTAAAATACTGGCAAACATGTCAGTTGTAGTCACAGTGTCACACAGCCATTTGCACTGTTTGCAGTGACTAAATCCGCGAGCAATCCATGTGAGTTGAGGTTTTCTTGATTTTTGCTTATGTGAAAGTATAATAATTCTGATGTAAAAAATAAATAAATAAATAATTAAATGACAATAGTAATGACAGTTGCCACAGGGATGTGCTGTTTCTACATGTACTTATACTTTGATTACGAAAGAAAACAGTGCATCCTTGTGGCGCAGCGGACACAAAAGAGCATAGGCAGTTTGAGTGATGTGGAGAGACACAGAGGAGACTGTTGACAAAGGAATTATTGAATAAAGTCATTATTTTTGTTTTATTCGTGTACAAAAAGTATTCTTGTCACTTCACAACGTTACTGTTGAACCACTGATGGCAGCTGGACTATTCTGACGATGCTTTTCATACTTTTCTGGAGCTTGACAGTGTAACTTGCTTTGCAGTCTATGGGACAGTCTCAAGCCTCCCGGTTTTCATCCAAAATATTTTAAATTGTGTTCCGAAGACGAACAAAGCTTTTACGAACAAAGCTTTTACAAAGCTTTAACGACATGGGGGTAAGTGAGTATCCCTTTAAGGCTTTCATGAACTCCTCAATTGGTCATTGTAGACGTCTATGTTATTGATTTGAGTTTGTTTGTAGAAGTGGGACTTTTGTAGACCAGAAATGCAAAATTTCAAAATGCAGAAAACCAATTTATATCACTGCAGGAACAGCTAAATAAATACCCAAGCCTTAATGGTTTGGAATTATGAGGCTTCTAGAGCTAGTGAAATATTTTGTAAACTATGCAGAAATGAATGCAGGGTTCTTGTGGTTTCAGCAGGCTTCATTTGTTTCCATTAAATTAAATTACCTTGGTCTTATTTCGCTAATGCATGCTTTATACACAAACAGGCCAATTAATTTGCACCCGCCCACACAAACATGTTTACAAACATGTGTGTGTGTGTGTGTGTGTGTGTGTGTGTGTGTGTGTGTGTGTAGGTCCTTGGAAAAGTTTCATCAACTCAGTGAGAGAAAAGAGGCCCGTAATGTAATATTGATTGATGCTTAAATCAGTTTGAAAACAACTTTGTCAAATCAGCTGTTTTAACTATCAGATTAAAGCTTTTAGATAATTTCGAACCTGAAAGATGAAGCTCTTCGTGTTAAAGTCGCTCATGCGTCAAAATTAAAATGGTTATGAGATTGCATTCGTCCTGTCAACATGTCTGAAAATGTATTTTGAAAGACAATTAAATGGATTGTAATTGAAAGTAACAAAAACAATGGGTCACAATAAAGTTGGAGAAAATAGCAATTATTGCATTTTGAAGAAAAATCATAATCTATGTTCCCAGAGAAGAGCGACTAAATGAATTCAACCATTTTAATTGCTAAATAATCAATATTGCAGACTTTGTCAAGGAGGTCCTTAAATAAGCAGAATGGATTCTAGATAGCGTATCATTTCAGCTTGGGGTCGTGCTAACCTTATGTTTTTGAACTGAGACTGAAGGTTCATGCTCAAGTAGATGTGACCCGGGAACTGGAGAGCTACTGAGATTGCAGTCCTGCTCAATAAGTTTTGTGCCCTTCAGCAAGGCCCTTGCCCTGGGTCACTCAGGATGAAAAGTGTCTGCTATATGCGAAGTGTCTGCATGGCTAAGCTTCTATTCCTTCAATCAGTGCTGCCTACAGAACCGCAGAGGACCAAGGTGCTTAACCCTGCATGCATTTTGAGATTTAAGTTCCTTTCTCAAAAAGGAAATTTCTCTTTATGACCAAGTCAAGTGGGTAAAGATGTGAGCTGATGGCACCGCTGTGCCTATGGCTGGCTACTGACCCCTGCTTGAGTTGAGAGAACTGCATGAAGTGAATGTGCTACAGTATAAGTAAGAGTGGCAATCACAAAGAACTTAATGATTCTGGTTTTGATTGCCATTGCACTTAACTTTTCTGGTTATGTGATTCTTTTTAGCATTTGTTTTTGCTCTGTAAAAACTTTTGTGATCAACATATAAGTTTGCTAAATAAATAAATAAAATAAATAGAATGCCAACACAAAAGAGAAAGTAAAAAATAAAAAGAATACAAACATTTATTTAGATAGTTTTAATAGTATAAGTAAGTATAAATAAAGCTATATACAACAAAGGCCAAGATCCGGCTAGAAATACGAAACAAAAAAAAATAAAAATGTAATCACAATAATAAAACTGTGAAACGTGAAAAAGTGGGAAAGGGTATTTCAAGGGGAAGAACAGTGCATCTTAAGCAATTGTTACATATGAAGTTCAGTTGGTGTGACCTAATATTTAGGCTGATTAATTAATGCTATTGACTTCTGAATAAAATCAGTTAATATAGATATTACAACATATTACCACACTTTTTATGGTAACTAATCCAAAGAATATGTGATTCATTAGACTGATTCAAACCAAAAACCCATGAGTTTGAGACTAATTATTTTTTACTTGCAGATATACAGTATATTTTTGTGCATGCATAATCTGTTTGTTGTCTTTTTATTTCATGGTGCCTAGTCTTTCTCAATGCATTCAATTTAGACTGCAAACTTGGTTTTTGTGCTTTTGTGGAGAAGCAGGAAACACTGTCACGAGTATTTTAACCTAAAAATAAAATGTCCCGAAAATCATTTGATTCCAGTATTTTTATTCATTTATTGAAATGCCCAACCTTAACTTCGGTTTGCTATGTGTAAAAAGCATCATCCAAATGAGAAGTCAGAAAAATAGGATTCTATTATAGCTTCATGTTTAGTGAGATGTACTACGTACTGTGTACTTAATAATTTTATGGTTGAGATTAAATTTACATGGTGTGTGACAGTCATATCATATATATATATATATATATATATATATATATATATATATATATATATATATATATATATATATGTATGTGTGTGTGTGTATGTGTGTGTGTGTGTATGTATGTATGTATGTAGAGCAGTGACTACATTTACAACCTTATTCTCATCCTGAGGGCTCGTGTCACAGCTTGAGAAGGTGAGCGAACATGGCTAATGTGGATTCCACCCTCTCAGAGGTCACTTTATGGCCCATCAGGCTCGGAGTGCTGCAGAGCCCAGCATGGGGTCCCTAATGCCATCGTCACTTCTTCTCTATTTCCCTGATCTCTTAGCAACACCACCTCCACCTCTCTCATCATTTGCGTGCACTCTTCTCATTCACTCACTCACTCACTCACTCACTCACTCACTCGCTCACTCACTGTCAGAGAGACTTGAGTTCTTGCCAAATCCATCTGGTTTGGATGAGGGTAGACTGGGTGAATCTTGAGACTACTGTGTGACCCATGTTCAGCTTCTTGTCCTCTCCATTGGAGGGTGGAAGGAGGTCACTGGCTGTCCTCCATACTCCTTTCATTCAACTCTGGGAAATATTGTCAAAGCACTTGATTGTTTTTTTTTAAAGACTTTTGTAAAGGTTGAGTCTAGCCAAAGCCTCTTTAAGGCAAGTCAGTTCACTTGGCGACCATCTTCTTGGCAACACCCCCAGGCAGCTCTTTTGGCATACAAATAACTCCTGTGTACTGAAACGAAGAATGTCAGAAATCTCAACCTATTTGGAATGGTTTTTTTGTTGTTGTTGTTGTTGTTTTTTTTTTTTTACTTTAGCTGTTGTTGTTTTTAGTTATAAACTGATGCTTCCAATTTGCTAATTTGTTTAAATAAATAAAAAAAAATGTTTGTTTGTTTATTACAGTATAATATTATTTTATTGTTTTTATATTATTTTTGTTGTTTTTAGTTTTTTTTACATACTGTAGCTATGTTTCTATCCAAGTTGAAAAATATATTAATATTGATAATATTGATAGCTATGTTGCTATTATTTATTTATTCATTTATTATTATTGTGCATAATTTTATTTTACAGACAAGATTTATCCACATCAAGCCAAGGTATATTTAGATTTTTCTTTTATGCACATTTTTAAATATTATATTTCCATATTGGTGCTTCCATACAGATTCTTTTAATGCAATATCCCAAAATTTGTGAATGGACATCCAGCTAATAAATGAAGCAATACGTCTGTCAAGAAGCCTCTTGGCTTTTTAACTATACAGTATGTTAACTATAGCCACCATATTGAGTGTCTATTAATTTTTCTTTATCTGGTTTTATTATATTTTATTCATATATAACCTTTCCTCCTCCTAAAGTCTGGTTTATCTAAATTTGTTTTAACAGTATTTTTGTTAAGTATGACATGCACAACTCTGATTGTACAAAGGGTGTGATTTTAAGCACTGTGTTGGTGTTTGTACCACCATTGAGATCACAATAAGCTGTATTATTACTCTCTAATTATTAGCTATGAAACCATAATAAAGTATAACTATTTCTCTTGTTTGTTTGTTTTTCATAGCTATTATCATTCATCAGGTATGCAAATATAAATGCATGCTTTGGCCTGCTATTCACTTCACAATTCAGCAAACTTTAAACCACCAATGAGACCCAGTGTTTACAATTTATCCAATGGGGCCACACTTGGGTTTGCAAATTTTGACCCTTCAACCTAGCAGCCACCACACATCAATAATCACTGAGTGTTTGCGATTGGGTTGAAATAAGGGACTGTGAAAGCTGGCACAGCCAGCACAGCTTGGCTCCATGCCTATCGTACTGAACTATTTTCACGTTCAGCTGTGATTATAACTATCAGAGAGGCAACAAGCTTTCTTTTGTCCTGTGCACCATATGATATGTGGGTGAGAAAGCATGCGTTGAAAAGCCACGATGCAGAGGAATTTGATTTGTAAGCATGTTGCACCATTTTAAAAGTTACAATGTACACCACATTACCTTCTCACGCAAAAAAGAGATGCTTCATCTGAGCTCTCGACAGCCAGACTGCTCCCGTTTGAGTAAACAGCTTTGGGGTCCATCTGTGGAATTAAATTTGCAAATGAGTTTTGCAAAGATCCTCTGTGTTCATTTTGACACAGAATCGATTTAGCAACATACAGTTGGGGAAAGAAAAGAGTTTTACCTTGTGCTACACGATTTGAAGTCCCTCTCTCTTGGTGTTTGTAATTCCCTTAATAAAAATTGACTAAGTTGTCAGTGCATTAGATTATCTTCTGAGAGGATTCGGCTAATTATGTATGAATTATTGAGTCTTTCCTTTCTTTGCAAAAAATAATCCTGTTTATTTCTACTAGCTTTAGCTCATAAATGAAAATGACTGACTAAAAAGCATGGACAAGTCCTGCTTAATTTCAGAAAGAGTTTGCTGGAAACCAGTGTGAGGTGGCGGTTGTAAAGACCGGTGAGTGGCATGTCTCTTTAAACTCCCATTGTTGAGAGCGATTAAATTGTCCAGTAGCTTGCAATACAAATACCAATAATTTTGCAATGTCAGACATGAATGTAATCCTATCACCTATATGGCTGACCGCCATCTATATGATGAATGATTGTAGATTCAGCGTGAAAAGCCATCAGCTGCATGCAAACTTATTTAAAGATCTTTGTTTGCGGCAGATGCTACATCAAGAGCCATTATGATGAATACGAACGTGAGCGACTCTCCGCTTCGGTTTTTTCAATCAGTGTTAGGCAGAACTAGTTTAGCATATCATCTTGCTTTCAGAAATTTCTGTTCATCCGCAGAATGAAATCAGCTGCTATTTTTCCATGCTGGCATCTGTGCGGGTGCTCTGAAAGCCGATTGTTTTGACCGAATCAAGTATAATCGAGCTGTCTGTGAGGCTTGTGCTTTGTCACACACATCATTCTGGGCACATTAGTTCTGAGTGCAGCATGGTCTCACATTAATGGAGTGGAAAGGAGAGCGTAATTGAATTTCTCCAGTGTATGAAACGGTGAGCCACGCTAACGTTTAATTCATAGCTTGTGTCATTGTTTTGGAATAAGAGGAAATCATAATTTGACATATTTGAAGCCAATGTGTTAACTTCAGAAATAATGCAACCATTTTTATACTAGCTGAAAAATACTTAAACCAGCTTGGTCAGGCTGGTCTGTCTAAAAAAGTGCATGTACACTAATACACCAAAAGTTCATGCACAAGAGTTTTTTAAAGGGAAAAACTAAAATCATTATACTTACTTTATCAGTATACTCAATGTTTGCATACTAAAAAAAAAAAACAAACAAAAAAAAAAAAATTATTTTATTTTAAGGACTAATTCTTACTATTAACTACAGTAGTTGCTTACTAGAATATTGGCTGTTTATTAGTACATATAAAGCACATTTTAATGCCTTATTCTAAATGATCGTATTTTAGACCGCTTAATCCTCATACCTAAATTTAACGACTACCTTACTATTAGCAGCTAATTACAAGTTTAGTTGAGGGAAAACTCTTAATTAATAGTGCCGTTTGAGTTTTTAATTATGTAGTTATTATACATATTTTGTAAGTAATTTATTTTCTCTTAGCTTTATTTCAATAAATAATTAATAGTTAACAATAGCAACACTAGCAGAAAGTAAATGTGCAAACCTTATATGAAGAGACTATTTTAAACCAGCTTTTTCAAGCTGTTTTTTCACCTGGGTTAAGTCACTGATATATGAGCCAGAGAACTATAAAGCTGAATAAACATTAAATATGTTCAATGAGGTGATCCTTACTAGCTGACTACACGAAAGTGAATGCACATCACTGATATTAAGTGTATTTTGTGACTGCAAATCAATACGCACAGTCAGCAGGTGAATGATGCTCCACTCTTGAGGAGGCTGAAGAGAACAAATCTAGACAGCAGTTTGAAACTGTCAATTGTAGCGTTACTTTGGGCGGTCTGTTTGTTTATTCTGCTTGTCTAGAATGCTAAATACGTCGCTCAGCTGACAGGCCATTTACACAAATGTTTAGTCAGTTTATCCAGACTTAAACAAAAGATCGTTTTTAATCCATGATGACAGAGAATAAAACAGTTGGGTTTTGCTGTTATATTGTTGTTCAGTTTTACATGAGTATTTATACATTACGCAGATGCTTTTTTAAGCAAAGCAACTTTTCCCAAGGGAACTGAACCCATGACCTTAGCATTATTATCTCCAAATACTGTTTGTTCAAGAGTAATGTAAAAAAAAAAAATTGTATTCGACATTATCAAAAAGAACACTAACAAGAGATGGAGGACTATCATTCATTGTGGCAGGTGAAGTTGGGACATGGCATTGGGAATGTTCACTGGTATTTCTTAGAGAAATTTGGCCCTCACTCAGAATGTCAGCTGTAGACCGTAGATTACCAGGGTTGTGTCTTCAGAATGTGGAGATATTTGAGCGCATGATGTAAAGTGGTAAAAGACAAGAGCTGTGTAAACAAACACTGGTTCATGGTTTGTTCAATGTCACACTGAAATACCACCACTGGAAGCATTCCTGTCAGGTTTTTTTTTAAACACGTGGAATGGAAATGTCTTGCTTCCCAGAAAGTGATACAGTACAAACCTTTGTCATGAATAATTGAGAGGCTATTGCATGAGCAGTGATGTTCAAGACATGAGGAGTTAAATATCTGACTAAAGTTTTACACAGAGGATGGTTGTAATTGTCAGTTCAGTATAAATCTTTTTTTTTTTTCTATGTTGTGCATGTCTGAAATGAATATGATACTTAGTACTGCAAAGTAATGCCAAGAAAATGCGTCTTTCTGTTGAGTTGTTCTCTTGTTCTTCATGCAAAAACAAGGGCGGCACAGTCAGTGTAGTCTGATGCAAGAACAAATGACTGTAATGTGTCAATATTTTTAATAAATCTTTCAACAAAGAATCCCAAATTGACGAAGTTACTAGACAAAGTTACTGGGTTGAGTTAGTTTGACTAATCTTCATTGAATAAACTCATTGAATTAACTTTACTGAATCAACAATTGACTTTCTGAACTGCAAGTTATCATGTGATATAATATTATATATTTTATTGTTTATTTTTATTATATTTTTAATAGATATATAGTTCAGTCATGAAACTCTTAATGGTGCTGGCTGACGGGATGCTAACTTAACTGATGATATTCAGAGCGTTAAAGGACTTGGCACAAGCTGATTGGTTCATGCTGCATATGCAGCCAATGAGCTTACTGCCTTGTATTTAAATAGTTGGCAAGTATCCTGCAGTGTGCTTTCAGAGTTCTCCGAAACTCAACAGCTAGAGAAGTAAAGGGTATTTACTCTGTTTCAGTGCATTATTGTGTTCGTCAGATGTACATTTTTAAACTAGAAAACATACAAGTTGTAAATATACATGTAGGTTATTCACGTGAGGAGTAATTGCTAAGCATGTATTGTTCATATGACAGCAGCAGCAGCAAGCAGTTTTCCTAGTTCATGTATCTGAGAATACAACGTCAAGCATCGCAGATTTTAGAAAAGTAAAGTGAACCTTATTTGCCCGAAATCTCCAATGCTTTTAATATCTTGTGTGGACATTCGTTTCTACATTAACCATGAACGGATCGCTTACAGATGCACACCTCACTAGCAGGGCGGTCTGCAGTTGGTGTTTCACAGTTAACGTCATACTGTCAACAGCCTTATATATTTAAATGTACTCCTGATGCATTGAAATGCACTTAGTCAGAAGAGGGAGCACTCATTCTTAAAGGGGCCACATCTCTATTTCACTCGTTACCTTGGTTCAGCGAAAAAGTGAAGAATTTATTATAAAATAAATTTTTAGTGATAGTTTAAGATAATGAATCATGAATTAATTTAAAATATAATGATACTACTATTAATAATAAATCATTTCCAATCGATAGCCCATGTACAATGTATCCAATAGTAGGACACTCTTAAACTGGAATTTTCTATTTGTGTATTCAGTTGGGTTTAAAGCAGTTATAGTACTTTTATGGAGTATAGCAGCAGTATCATAGAATTCAGATCACACTAATAGCGAATTGTTAATTGCAGTATGCATAGCAAATCAAGTCAAATTATTAGTTTTTTATAGCAGCAGCAGGAAGTATCTGGTTGCAACTTGCATGAAATTTAAATGAAAACACATGGGGTAAGTAACTTTTAAATTGAAATAGGCTTGAATAGCTTAATTTTTTTGCAAGGGTGTTTTTGTGAACTCTTCAAAGAGAAATAGGCATTATTGTTTGCGTTTCATTGTTTAATAAGTACTTTCGTGCAGCAATACGTATAGCTATTCAGATCACAATTTTTAGCGAATTCAATAGCAGCAGAATGGCATAGCAAATTCAGATGCATGTTAGAAATAATTTTAGCAGCAGTCTGCATAGCAACCAATTATTATGGCTAGTATAGCAGTGCAATTAATCACATTTGATTATCATGCGCATCTCGTCAGTAAAGCCGGTCCATGATTAATGGTAAATCACCATCACCTGTTTTCAGATTGAGTGGCTTTCACTACACAGAGCTGTAGTTCACTGACAAGCTAGACAATATCACGTTCGAAATCGAATGCTATTATGAGGGCGATTTCGCTTAGTGACATACTCGTGCTCTGCATTTACAACCCGAATTCCGGAAAAGTTGGGACGTTTTTTTAAATTTTAATAAAATGAAAACTAAAGGAATTTCAAATCACATGAGCCAATATTTTATTCACAATAGAACATAGATAACGTAGCAAATGTTTAAACTGAGAAATTTTACACTTTTATCCACTTAATTAGCTCATTTAAAATTTAATGCCTGCTACAGGTCTCAAAAAAGTTGGCACGGGGGCAACAAATGGCTAAAAAAGCAAGCAGTTTTGAAAAGATTCAGCTGGGAGAACATCTAGTGATTTATTAAGTTAATTGATATCAGGTCTGTAACATGATTAGCTATAAAAGCTTTGTCTTAGAGAAGCAGAGTCTCTCAGAAGTAAAGATGGGCAGAGGCTCTCCAATCTGTGAAAGACTGCGTAAAAAAATTGTGGAAAACTTTAAAAACAATGTTCCTCAACGTCAAATTGCAAAGGCTTTGCAAATCTCATCATCTACAGTGCATAACATCATCAAAAGATTCAGAGAAACTGGAGAAATCTCTGTGCGTAAGGGACAAGGCCGGAGACCTTTATTGGATGCCCGTGGTCTTCGGGCTCTCAGACGACACTGCATCACTCATCGGCATGATTGTGTCAATGACATTACTAAATGGGCCCAGGAATACTTTCAGAAACCACTGTCGGTAAACACAATCCGCCGTGCCATCAGCAGATGCCAACTAAAGCTCTATCATGCAAAAAGTAAGCCATATGTGAACATGGTCCAGAAGCGCCGTCGTGTCCTGTGGGCCAAGGCTCATTTAAAATGGACTATTTCAAAGTGGAATAGTGTTTTATGGTCAGACGAGTCCAAATTTGACATTCTTGTTGGAAATCACGGACGCCGTGTCCTCCGGGCTAAAGAGGAGGGAGACCTTCCAGCATGTTATCAGCATTCAGTTCAAAAGCCAGCATCTCTGATGGTATGGGGGTGCATAAGTGCATACGGTATGGGCAGCTTGCATGTTTTGGAAGGCTCTGTGAATGCTGAAAGGTATATAAAGGTTTTAGAGCAACATATGCTTCCCTCCAAACAACGTCTATTTCAGGGAAGGCCTTGTTTATTTCAGCAGGACAATGCAAAACCACATACTGCAGCTATAACAACAGCATGGCTTCGTCGTAGAAGAGTCCGGGTGCTAACCTGGCCTGCCTGCAGTCCAGATCTTTCACCTATAGAGAACATTTGGCGCATCATTAAACGAAAAATACGTCAAAGGCGACCACGAACTCTTCAGCAGCTGGAAATCTATATAAGGCAAGAATGGGACCAAATTCCAACAGCAAAACTCCAGCAACTCATAGCCTCAATGCCCAGACGTCTTCAAACTGTTTTGAAAAGAAAAGGAGATGCTACACCATGGTAAACATGCCCCGTCCCAACTATTTTGATTATTATATATTATATATATATATATATTTTTTTTTTTTCTATTTCTTATACAAATCTAAATGGCTAAAGTTTAATCTCACTGTAATCAGCACAAACTGGGTTATAATAATATGTGAGCAGCATGTATGTACATGGTTGTGTTTTTGAGAAAAAAAATGTTATGTGTGGTTAGTGAAAAACTACAAATGTTAAATCACTTGAATAAGGCCATAAAACACATACAGAACATTGGTTCCCGGGACTTCTGAGAACTAGAGCTTGTAGCCTAGAATTTTTCTTTCTAAATTATGTGAAAATCATCTTGTTTACTCACTTACAGAAAACAATATATTGATTAAACTTTTCTAAGACACGTTTTGTTGGTAAAAGTCATATGCGAGTAGACGTTAACTATCATGAATATCATTGTGATTTACACCTGAGAAGACAAAGGCCTGCATAATGAGCTGATAATGAGCCATTCAGTCAGCTGTGCCACTGTGAGGGAGGAGTTACAAGAAAGAATGTGAGGACAAAATAAATGTATATAATTTCATGTTTGTAGTTTATTTAGAATATATTTAATTATCCCACGACATAATATCCAATTGGGAGTGCAGTCAAACAGTTTATTAGAACAATCAAAGCTGACTTTCAAAGCTGAATTTTTTGCATCATTACTCCAGTCACACAATCCTTCAGAAATCCTTTTAACAATCTGACTTTCTACGAAAAGAAAAACAACGAAAAAAAAAAACATTTATTGTTATTATTATTATTATTATTATTAATGTTGAAAAGAGCAGAGAATATTTTTTCAGGATTTTTTTTTTGGGGGGGTGGGGGGATAAATTGAAAGAACAGCATTGGTTGTTACATTTGTACATTGTTACATTTACTGAGCACATTGTTTCCGATGACGCGCACTCCACAGACTCGACCGCGCCGCATAGTGTATTTAACTGCCAAACACGTTCCCCACAACTATACAGTCGTGGCCAAAAGTTTTGAGAATTACATAAATATTGGAAATTGGAAAAGTTGCTGCTTAAGTTTTTATAATAGCAATTTGCATATACTCCAGAATGTTATGAAGAGTGATCAGATGAATTGCATAGTCCTTCTTTGCCATGAAAATTAACTTAATCCCCAAAAAACCTTTCCACTGTATTTCATTGCTGTCATTAAAGGACCTGCTGAGATCATTTCAGTAATCATCTTGTTAACTCAGGTGAGAATGTTGACGAGCACAAGGCTGGAGATCATTATGTCAGGCTGATTGGGTTAGAATGGCAGACTTGACATGTTAAAAGGAGGGTGATGCTTGAAATCATTGTTCTTCCATTGTTAACCATGGTGACCTGCAAAGAAACGCGTGCAGCCATCATTGCGTTGCATAAAAATGGCTTCACAGACAAGGATATTGTGGCTACTAAGATTGCACCTAAATCAACAATTTATAGGATCATCAAGAACTTCAAGGAAAGAGGTGCAATTCTTGTAAAGAAGGCTTCAGGGCGTCCAAGAAAGTCCAGCAAGCGTCAGGATCGTCTCCTAAAGAGGATTCAGCTGCGGGATCGGAGAGCCACCAGTGCAGAGCTTGCTCAGGAATGGCAGCAGGCAGGTGTGAGCGCATCTGCACGCACAGTGAGGCCAAGACTTTTGGAAGATGGCCTGGTGTCAAGAAGGGCAGCAAAGAAGCCACTTCTCTCCAAAAAAAAAAAAACATCAGGGACAGATTGATCTTCTGCAGAAAGTATAGTGAATGGACTGCTGAGGACTGGGGCAAAGTCATATTCTCCGATGAAGCCCCTTTCCGATTGTTTGGGGCATCTGGAAAAAGGCTTGTCCAGAGAAGAAAAGGTGAGCGCTACCATAAGTCCTGTGTCATGCCAACAGTAAAGCATCCTGATACTATTCATGTGTGGGATTGCTTCTCATCCAAGGGAGTGGGCTCACTCACAATTCTGCCCAAAAACACAGCCATGAATAAAGAATGGTACCAAAACACCCTCCAACAGCAACTTCTTCCAATAATCCAACAACAGTTTGGTGAAGAACAATGCATTTTCCAGCACGATGGAGCACCGTGCCATAAGGCAAAAGTGATAACTAAGTGGCTCAGGGACCAGAATGTTGAAATTTTGGGTCCATGGCCTGGAAACTCCCCAGATCTTAATCCCATTGAGAACTTGTGGTCAATCCTCAAGAGGCAGGTGGACAAACAAAAACCCACTAATTCTGACAAACTCCAAGAAGTGATTATGAAAGAATGGGTTGCTATCAGTCAGGATTTGGCCCAGAAGTTGATTGAGAGCATGCCCAGTCGAATTGCAGAGGTCCTGAAAAAGAAGGGCCAACACTGCAAATACTGACTCTTTGCATAAATGTCATGTAATTGTCGATAAAAGCCTTTAAAACATATGAAGTGCTTGTAATTATATTTCAGTACATCACAGAAACAACTGAAACAAAGATCTAAAAGCAGTTTAGCAGCAAACTTTTTGAAAACTAATATTTATGTAATTCTCAAAACTTTTGGCCACGACTGTACGCACACTCGTGCCTTTGACAGCTGTGAACGTCATTTTGTCTGACTGCCACCACTAAATTACATCATATTTTTCCCATATTGTCATTAATATACATACTGACTTCAACTTGTACCACTAAATAAATAGACTGCTATTGTTATGTAAGTATGAGGGTTAGATTATTTAGTGTAGAGATCATTTCAAGAGTGATAAACAAAGTGATAGAAAATATTTATTTTTATGCATTTAAAATGTTATAAATGTGTAAACCACTCATTGCATCACACCATCTCCTGACTGCATTATAATTTGTAAAATGAGGCTTTATGGAGTGTGTGTGTATACATGGTTATAAGTATAACAGTTTATAGTTCATCAATTTAGGGAAAGTGTCTCAGCCCTCAAGGGACTATTGGCCAACCAGCTTATTCCTGCTTGAAAAGCAAAATGTTATTAATAGTGTAAAAACGCCAACTTTGAAGCACATGCTTATTGATGAACTAACATTACTAACATTATTATTATAATTTTTTTTACAACCATGTTTTTCTAGATTATTTCTAATTGTTAATTACCTAGCACTAGTGTTCTTTGTTTTCCATTTTTTGAGAGCATGTGCTAGTCCCTCTTCCATTTACCATTGGTGGTTGTCCTCAAAGCGGGAAAATTGCTAATGTCTAGCACCAAACAGCAATAAAAGTAAATGACTGCCAGCAGCAATAGAATCCATTGAAAGTCTGTTGTTTTTGAGCAGTCATTGTAGTTTCAATAGAGAACAAGCCTGAGTCCTGCATTGTTGATATTGTCATGAGCAGGTAATAGATAAGCATCTGCTGTGACAAACCGGGCTGCTCATTGGCTGCCATGTCCACGGGTGGTTGCCTCTTTTTGGGCACAGGTGAGAAATGCACCACACTTATTCTCATTGCGGTAGATTACTTAATTATTGATTGAAGCCCGGCATTGCACAGATGGATGCCCTTAGAGTGTGACAAATACTTTAACCACCACGCACCTTAATGTCCCTTCAGGGTGGGTGTTAAATAATGTCTTGTCTCTAATTCACCCAAATTCACTGCTGCTCGGCCCTGTGCAGAGAAAGGGATCCATCATGATTTGGTTGTCTGCAGGTCAGAGATGTTTGGCTGCAGTTACACCCAGCATCATGTTGTCTAGCTTTGGACATGTAACAAATCGCGTGAAGGGGTTTAAGTACACTTTCCTTTGCTCTACCTTCTTGACAGTTAAAAGGAGCAATGAATCCCCTCCTGATCAAGTTGCAGCAGTTGATGAAGAGACGAGTCTCTTCTCCTCCTCCTGCTCATCACTGTCACTTAAGGAGCTTTGAAGAAAAAGGCTTCCCACACACGCGGGGATACAGAGACAGGATATTGTACAATTGCATAGATCATGGGCAACAATGTTTTCTCAGTCCTTCTCTTGCGGAGAGGTGGTGCCATGCATAATAAGCTCAGATTTGCATATCACATTGATCCAGTGCTGTGTGCGTGCTTTATGTGTGGTGATAAATGCCAGATGTTTCTGAAATCCTCGAACAGAATTTGGCCTGGCTCCTTGCAAGCACGCTAACAAGTTACCTTGGGCCAGCTAACTCAACAAGGTGTGAAATCTCAGAATAGCCCAGCCCAAAGGAATGTCTGCATGGCTTTCGCTTGACAGCTATTTTGTTTGTGGAGTTTCATTTCATTATATTGTTGTGCTGTGGAAAAGCTTATAATTAACTCAATAAATTTTTTTTAGTATGTGCTTATGTTTTAATAGCAGGTACATGCTTGCCAAGATCTGCAAGGGATATTTTCCCCACATGTTTTTGTATATATATATATATAAGTTTGGGGTAAGATAAAAATAAGAAAGAAGTTATTTACGATTAATAATTGATGATGATGATGATGATGATGATAATTTAGCATCAAATCAGCATAATAGGTTCCTATGACACTGAAGAATAATGAATAATGGCCACTGAAAATTCAGGTTTGCCAACACAGAAATAAATAACATTTTAAATTATATTTAAGTAAAATTACTTTAAATGGTAATAATATTTTACAATATTACTGTTACTGTTTTAGGGGGAGGGGTCTGTGTGAATTACAAAAGAAAAAACATGCATAGTTTTTTTTTTTTTTTTCTGCTTATGGATGCATCGATGAGTTGTGTTCTCTGCACATAATGCACAACACAGCCTTAAGAAAAGCCACTGGACACCTTTTTTCAAAACAGGATTAAATGTATGGACAAGTTGTTGATTTCATCAGATAGCTTTGTATGGTGGTACTTATGCAGTTTGTCACTTAGTCCAGCACTTAACTTAATAAATGCAGTTCCTCTGCCACAGTTTGACACTGAGAGTTCTCTGCGATGGAAAGGCAGACATAGACTTTAAACACAGAGTCTTCGCTTCTGATTCCATCACACTTTGACGATAAACTCCTTATTGGGACTGAAACGAGAACATTCAGCTGGAGTTCAACCTGTTCATTCTATGCTTTACAACCCATTTGCACTTTACTTATTTTTTTGTGGAAAATAAAAAAAGATAACAACGAATACTTGAGGGAATGAAGTAAAAGTGGAACAGAGATCAAAGAGCTCTTGCTGTCTCTTACGCACCCAGTCGGCGATAAAGTGCAACTTTGTTTTTTTTTTGCTCAACTGTGACAGTATGCTATAGTCACCGTTTACGTCGTGTCAGAGGTGCCCATCACGCACTAGTCATGAGTGCTGCCATTGTGGCAGAATTTATTTCCAAATGTCTTCTGTAATTACAGTACATCTGTGTTTCACCTGCATTCACCCGTAAGCTGAGACAAAGGCATTTATCGCAATCTCAATTACAGGGCCATTTAAACCATGAGAGACATTTTGTCTTAAACACAGAGGAAAGAATTTCAATAACAAGGCCATCATCACCTCACAAAGGAGTTTGTGTAAAGATGCAGTCTCGGGCCACACTCGCTGAAAAAGCCATATTTGAATGCTTAATTCCCAGGGCCGCCGATCTCTCAGCACGTTTACAGATGCGTTTCAATTGTTAAAATATTTATGAGATGTTCATTAAAGGCATTGTTATTGGAATCTGAATCCAAACACAAACATGCAAGCAGGTACCACAAGAATACTCAACAAAGCCTTATTGAACTACAGCATCTGTGGGAGTATTTAGATGGGGTCTGCAAAACCAAACAATTGTGTTCCACATCTCGTACCCTCATTTTAAATTTGATTGCGTACAGGCATTCAATTTATATATGTGAGTTGATGACTTATCAGCATTTAACTTTACATTTTAGAAGCTTTCGAATGCTAAAAGCGCTGTGATATCAGTGTCTTGATGCCTACATGCTGCTTTGGATGAATGTTGTCACGAATGTGTGTTTTGTATGAATATGCAGATTTGCTTTTAAAAAGTTTCTTTGCACTTTAGCATGGCAAACTTCCAATTCTGTTCATATATTTTGTTTAGGGTTGTAGCTCCTTAGTAAAGCGCTTGCAACCCTAAATAGTGACCGCCTAGCTATTTCTGCTCTGTGCGGCTGTGCTGAATGGATTGAAGCAGATTGCCACATTGCATCTTTCATTTTGTCTCCAATTTGCCTTGATAATTTCCTGTGGAAAAACTGACTGGTCTCCTGCCTATATGAAAAAGCAGTGCATTGGCTGGTGCAGATTAGAATTTATTTTTTTATATTTTATTTTTTGCCAAGAGCAGCTATCTGAAATCAGCATATGTGGGTTTCTCAGAATCTGCTAAAGATCAAATAAATTAGTAATTTCTTTTGGGCCCAAATGAACCCAAATAGATCTGTGTAACCACTTCTTGCAAAAATTATTCTGGGCTTGTTTCAACTTGAACTTAGACATTACCTTGCCACAACAGATTTGTTGTACTCATAAAAGCCACAAATTCGTTGTTTTGTTTAAAGTTGTCAAAAACAACTCTATTTGGACGCAGTGATGACTTTATGATGGTTATGTGATGGTATGTCTTTTTGTCTGTGTTTCTACCTTCTTTAAAGGAACACTCCACTTTTTTGGAAAATAGGCTCATTTTCCAACTCTCCTAGAGTTAAACAGCGGAGTTTTACCGTTTTCAAATCCATTCAGCCGATCTCCGGGTCTGGCGGCAGCACTTTTAACTTAGCTTAGCATAGATCACTGAATCTTTTCCTATTTAAAACTTAACTCTTCTGTAAGTACATTGTGTACTAAGACCGACGGAAAATTAAAAGTTTTTTTTAAGATTTTCTAGGCCGATATGGCTAGGAACTATACTCTCATTCCACAATGATACTATGCAGCGCCTGAAAATAGTCCCCACCAACACTGCTATAGCTGCAACTACACAAAATAGCTGGGGACTATTTTCAGGCACTGTGTAATATCACTGAGCCTGCTGTACCCATGGTATGGCAGCAAAGTTCCTTGATTATTAAGCCGTAATGAGAGTATAGAGATCGGCTGAATGGATTCGAAAATGGTAAAACACAACTGTTTAACTCTTAGGGGAGTTCGAAAATTCGGCTTTAAAAAAAAAAAAAAAGTGGAATGTTCCTTTAAGACTGACTATTGCACAAGAATGCCACTGGCTTTTCTGGTACTGATGTGATGCAAATTGTATTGGATATTGACTGTTCAATCAATCTGGAGTTTGTATTGACTCAAATCAATGTCTTTTATGTGGTCTTCTAAGCAAAATAAGTCATGCAATTTCCCTTCCGTGTAATAAATTAAAATAAGCAAACTTATTCATTCATTCATTCATTCATTTAAAACCAGGTTGTAATTTGGCCCTAACATGACTCCTCTGTAACAGAGCTCTTAATGTTAACATGCATTCCTCCTTCACTTTTGGCTTATAGCAGGTGCAGAGCTGTTCTCATGGGCAGACTGACAGTCGGTTGAAGGCGGTGTTGTGAGAAATATAACACAGATCTTACAAGATCTGCTTGGGAAAAGTTACTCACGACTATGAGACTCAGTTCATTTTTAGTGAGTGGATGCAATCTTTTAAAACTGATGTGCACTTTATTTATTTATTTTTTAGTTGGAAATATTCATGTATTTATGTTTTACAGCAAATGTATTGTAATTTTTTGTCTTCAATACTAAAATGTCCAATTTTTTATTTTTATCTTTTTCTAATAGAGGTCTGGACCTTAACAAATCACAGGTTTGTAGGAACACACTGATTTAGAACTCCCAAGTCCTGAATTTATACAGGATCTTAGAATCATTCCTTTCCCATTTCATCATGTTAAAGCTTTCTCATTAACAAATTTTTCCTTCGACGCAATAGTTCAGGATTTATTTAGGTTCTTATTGATTGCTAAAGGCATGTGATTGAGAATAAATGTCAATTATGATGTCATTTCGGACTCACTATTTGACATAGACGTCTAAATGCCACTTAGTATTGACTGAGAGGCTGTTTTTCAGATAAAGGCTGGCACTTTAATCCAACCTTTCAGTTCATATATATATATATACAATTCAGTTTTATTTATTTATTTTATTAATTTTTTAGCAGACGCTTTTATCCAAAGCGACTTACAATTGCTATATATGTCAGAGGTCACACACCTCTGGAGCAACTAGGGGTTAAGTGTCTTGCTCAGGGACACATTGGTGTCTCACAGTGGATTCGAACCCGGGTCTCTCACGCCAAAGACGTGTGTCTTATCCACTGCGCCAACACCACCCCATATACCCCATTTTATATACAGGTCCTTCTCAAAAAATTAGCATATTGTGATAACGTTCATTATTTTCCATAATGTAATGATAAAAATTAAACTTTCATATATTTTAGATTCATTGCACACCAACTGAAATATTTCAGGTCTTTTATTGTTTTAATACTGATGATTTTGGCATACAGCTCATGAAAACCCAAAATGCCTATCTCCAAAAATTAGCATATTTCATCCGACCAATAAAAGAAAAGTGTTTTTAATACAAAAAAAGTCAACCTTCAAATAATTATGTTCAGTTATGCACTCAATACTTGGTCGGGAATCCTTTTGCAGAAATGACTGCTTCAATGCGGCGTGGCATGGAGGCAATCAGCCTGTGGCACTGCTGAGGTGTTATGGAGGCCCAGGATGCTTCGATAGCGGCCTTGAGCTCATCCAGAGTGTTGGGTCTTGCGTCTCTCAACTTTCTCTTCACAATATCCCCACAGATCCCCAAGACCTGGGGAATGCGGCACCTGTAGCCCATTTCCTGCACATGCCTGTGTATGGTGGCTCTGGATGTTTCTACTCCAGACTCAGTCCACTGCTTCCGCAGGTCCCCCAAGGTCTGGAATCTGTCCTTCTCCACAATCTTCCTCAGGGTCCGGTCACCTCTTCTCGTTGTGCAGCGGTTTTTGCCACACTTTTTCCTTCCCACAGACTTCCCACTGAGGTGCCTTGATACAGCACTCTGGGAACAGCCTATTCGTTCAGAAATTTCTTTCTGTGTCTTACCCTCTTGCTTGAGGGTGTCAATGATGGCCTTCTGGTCAGCAGTCTTACCCATGATTGCGGTTTTGAGTAATGAACCAGGCTGGGAGTTTTTAAAAGCCTCAGGAATCTTTTGCAGGTGTTTAGAGTTAATTAGATGATTCAGATGATTAGGTTAATAGCTTGTTTAGAGAACCTTTTCATGATATGCAAATTTTTTAATATAGGAATTTTGGGTTTTCATGAGCTGTATGCCAAAATCATCAGTATTAAAACAATAAAAGACCTGAAATATTTCAGTTGGTGTGCAATGAATCTAAAATATATGAAAGTTTAATTTTTGTCATTACATTATGGAAAATAATGAACTTTAGCACAATATGCTAATTTTTTGAGAAGGACCTGTATATATATATATATATATGACTACATGTAAATGTAATGTAATGTAATCAAGAAAAATAATAAAAAATGACTGACACACCAGCCATGCTCATAACATTAGCAATGATTTGGCATCTCACCACTGAATAACAAATTATTTTATGTTTTCAATAAAATAGATTTTTGTGTTCTGTAAATAAAAACATACTGTAATTTAATGATGCTTTGCTTGATTTGTTCAGTGTATGGACTGAAAATGTATCATAACATCTTGAGGATCTCGGAGAGTAATATCTTAAAAGACATCAGCAACACATGTGAATACATATGAGAATAAGCAATGGTAGGTTTTGCATTAATGCATACATCTATAATGATTTAATTATTCTTTTAAAATGTAGGAAAATATAATAAAGTAATATAATATAGTAATATAATTTATTTTTTGTTTTTTGGAAGTACTACAGAGGTTTATTGTTTAAAATAAAACATGGAAGAAAAGTTGTGATATTCTTTTATAAAATGTTTTAATGAATTACTTTGAATAGTTTTAATTATTATTATTACTTAAATTATTATTAGTAAATTCTCATTCTCACATACAATAGTGGTATATTTCTAGTATAATTTCCTCATATTTAACAGAACGTTTGGCAGATTGTAGTGTGCATCTGACAACCACTTTATTAAATGAAATGGTGAAATGTTAAAAAGTGCCATATGTGTACTAGTCAAAAGTACACTGCTCATTTGTGCAGAGACACTCAGAATATTATTATAGCAGTATATTTCATATCGCGATGTGATTACTTGTGCACCGCTATATTTGATTTAATTATCCAAAGCTTGCCAAATCCCATGACAATGCATGTACAGTATATATTCCATGTTTATGCCTGTATTCCGCCTGGTTTTCTCTCCATACAAGCAATGCCTTTCAAATTTGTGCCAATTATGTATTGCAGTTTTGAAACACCGTCCTGCTGAACCTCATATTCCTTGTCTCTGCAGAAATGCAGGCCTGTGGCTCCACACCAGCTCCTTTAATTTCACTGCTGCCACAGAACAGCCAGGTGGTCTATAATAAATATGACTCCATACATCATTTGCAGCACATTACAGATGATGAATGAAAGCAGAATTCATTGCTCCAGGCAAGACCGTGCCCTGACCTTTTCCCAGGGCAGAAGCAGGGAACTTTTGAAAAGTGTTGCCCCTCCATTGACTGCCTACACAGTGAAGGGAATACGCAATACCATCATGATCTTCTACTGACCTCAACGCCCCCATTGGTTATAAAACTTCACATTTGTCTGTGCTTTTGATTATTCCTGTGGTAAATGGCCCATTGGCTGTGTATTGGCAAAATTATGCATGTTGTTTGCCAACTTATCTAGTTATCTAAGAATCCTAATTAGTGTATAATGGCTCAACCTTTTCCTGATAGGTCATGCAACTCAATTAACAGACTGCTTTTACTTTAATTTAGATAAGGAAGCAAATTAGGCTTGCAGTGAGTTTGTGATACTAGATGCGTTTAAAGGGCAGGGGAAGGCTTGATGGCACTGTCAGTGGATATTGGGGATGTATGGAGACTGATTAGGCCATGCGGTTGAAGCTAATGCGTGCTGGATGCTATCAGTGAGGTTCAGTCAAACCGCATCAGCAGGGCCATAGGTCAGCCAAGGAGAGCACTCTGCATTGCACTATTCACCCAGGTGTCGGACAAAGGCATCTGTAAAACAAAATCGCCCATCTCGCCAAAGAATGATGCAGGGAGAGAGAGAGAACAGGAGAAAGCCATAAAGCAGTCCCTTATTCTCAAATGCTTCTGTTCCATTGCCAAATGATAGGCATCGTATAGGCTTTCGCAAACAGCCGTAAGACTCATTCGTTCTCCACGGACCACTTAGTTTGTATATAAACAGACTCGGCAGTTTTGCTACAAGTCTGTTTGTGCATCTGTGACAAATACTTGCGCAGCACGTGCTAGTATATAAATCTTCATATTGCGGGTGCGCAATTATGCTGAATCTGTCTGGCTGTGGCTCTCGAAACGCAAATCACTTGATGAATAAATCAATAAACGGGCTGATGAATAAATCAATAAACGGGCTGATGAAATAAATAAAAACAAAGCATCTCACAATGTGGTAGATTCACAAACCGTGCTCGTGCGAAGTTCTGCAATGTGGTCCTAATTAATTGATTAAAATAAATAATAATGGGGAATTAAACCGCTAAGGGCATTTGTTCACTGCTAGTTTGCCATCCGATCGTATGCAGAATGGTCTGAATTATACTGGCAAAAGGCAACAAAATAATTCTAATGTTGCCTTGAAAATCCAATTTATGCAATTTTGTGATTATCTCTACAAAGGATAATTGTGGCATCCAGGACAAATGTGAATTGAATTACAGATATTAAATGGGAACTTATAGTCTGAATCTGTTTAAATCATATTATGGTTCACTTAATGAGATGTTTTGCACATACTTTAGCATTCTAGTGAATTAGCATTCTGGGCATGTGTGCAGTTATATGCGCAATAAATCCATGTAAGGGGACAGTTAGCCTTTTGTGATTTAATTCCCATAAACAGTTGATTTGTTTCTCTTTGACTGGCTTAAATCCTTTCTGGATTGGAACATATTTTAAGCAAAGATCCAAACCTACTCTATTTACTTACTCCCTAACACTGTTGGGAACGTTACTTTAAAAAAGTAATTAGTTATAGTTACTCACTACTTGTTCCAAAAAGTAACTGAGTTAGTAACTGAATTACTCTATAATAAAAGTAACTCGTTACCAGGCAAAGTAACTATTTGCGTTACTGTAAAAAAAAAAAAAGTTGCTATATGTCAAATAATTTTATTTTATTTTTTTAGCATTTTTCACAAGTCAGTTGAAATAAGTAGAACAGACAGGTTTTCGTACATAACTTTTGAGATTTATTGCACGTCAACAGACAGCAAGAGTTTTATCCTGCACTCTTTGTAAGAAAAGTGTTTTTGGCCACTAACTTTGTAGATGCGTGTGTCACACATTACATGCATGTTCTTGCCTTTGACTACAATGAATTTGAAGTAGTGCTTATATCTCCACCTTTAAAATGCCAACTTTTCATCGGATTGCTCCTGACTCGCCATTTCTGCTGCTGCTGCTGCGAATCTCTGTGTAGCTGTTGCATGTGTGTGACTGTGTGTGTTTGGCGCCGCTGGCGCGTGTGTGTAAAAACACTGGCTCTGATTGGCTACCATGAAACACATGACTCTGCCTTAGCCAATCATAATCGCTTATCTCGTTTTTAACCAACCTGCTCACTCACCAGGGGTGCGTTCGGATTGCATATTAAATCAATGCATAGTAACGCACCGCATTTAACGTTCAGTAACGTTAACGGCGTTGTAACGACGGGAAAAGTAATTAGTTAGATTACCCCGTTACTGAAAAAATAACGTCGTTACCTAACGCCGTTCTTTTAAACGCCGTTATTCCAAACACTGCTCCCTAATGTACACCGATATCTCTAAAACATGTACAATCTAATTAGTCTCCTTTTCTGGTCATTTGTTGTTTGGTCATTTGATTGTTTTATTAATATGTATTATTAGTATTTAATGTACAGTTCTATGAATGTAGTATGTTTATCAAGCCATGCATTTGCTCTAAGAAAGAGGTTGTACAACTTTAAAGAGTTTGATTTTATTATCTTGGTTAACTTGAAAATATTTAATCGAAAGATTATTATTAATATTACTACAGTACATTCTGCTTTCTGAAGTCAGGTCAGTAATCATGAGATTAATCACACATATTTTATTCTGTCAACAGCCATAACTGTCAGAAATTAATTTAAAACTAAATTGATTTAATATTTATTTATAATAACATTCATCTCCCTTTCCTTGCAATCTTCATTTATAGTGTTTTTGTGGCTTGCTTGCTGATGGTTGTAAAGCAGTTTTCCTTATAAATCTACTTTGATAATGATTAATGTTTTAAAAATGATTTTGCCCTTAACACAGTGGCAAAATAAAAATATAAAAAGCATCCTTAATTTAATTTTGCAAATAACATGTCTTTATAATATTATACTTACTATTTTTTGAACACTATTTAAATGTGTTCATTTATGCAAATATATTTCTGACTCTTTTTTTACGAAGGGGGTCTATTGCAAGGATAATCTTTATTTGGACATTAAAATGTGCAGTGGATTTGTGAGATATTTACAAGAAATATTAGAGAGCTGTGGTAAACTCACAGGGAGTCATGTTACTGTGCTGTGAATAGCTGTCAATGCTTGGATTAGGAGCTTCATATGTTCACAGTCTCCTCGAGGACCCAGATTTATCAACGTGGCACGTCAGCACTGGCACCAGCCATTCTTTCTGTGGGCTCAGACCTTCACTCTCTCAGTGATGGATCTACCCATCTATGTTTGAAAGGAAAACTACCACAGCTTTTGCTTTTGCCGGGCTGCCATTAGCTCAGAGGCTAACAAATGGCAGACACAGGTTGAACAATGAGAAAGGCTGAGCACTTACTTTTGACAAATATGCTTTAAAAATAAGCTTTTCCTCAGTCAGTAGGCATTCCTCGTGCCAACACAAACTATTTGTATTCTTCCCATGTCCTCTGCTCCCCTCCACCAAATCTGTTTAGGGATTATACCAAGACGGTAGTTGAGTTTTTGCACTCTCATAGGCCTCAAACCCTGGCAACCCACGATCAGAGGTTCTTCTCTTTTGTTTTAGAGTGCTTTTCAAATATTTGAATGGAGTGCCTTAATTCTGTATATACAGGTGCATCTCAATAAATTAGAATGTCGTGGAAAAGTTTTTATTTCAGTAATTCAACTCAAATTGTGAAACTTGTGTATTAAATAAATGCAGTGCACACAGACGGAAGTAGTTTAAGTCTTTGGTTCTTTTAATTGTGATTATTTTGGCTCACATTTAACAAAAACTCAAAAATCTCAACAAATTAGAATACTTTATAAGACCAATAAAAAAAATACAATTAGTGAATTGTTAGCCTTTTGGAATGTATGTTCATTTGCTGTACATGTACTCTATACTTGGTAGGGGCTCCTTTTGCTTTAATTACTTCCTCAATTTGGCATGGTATGGAGGTGATCAGTTTGTGGCACTGCTGAGGCAGTATAGAAGCCCAGGTTTCGCTGACAGTGGCCTTCAGCTCATCTGCAATTTTTGGTCCGTTGTTTCTCATTTTACTCTTGACAATACCCCATAGATTCTCTATGGGGTTCAGGTCTGGTGAGTTTGCTGCATTTAACCAACTTTTGGTGCTTTTGGCAGTGTGGACAGGTGCCAAATCCTGCTGGAAAATGAAATCAAAAAGCTTCAAAAAGCTTGTCAGCAGAAGGAAGCATGAAATGCTCCAAAATTTCTTGGTAAACAGGTGCAGTGACTTTGGTTTTCAAAAAACACAGTGGACCAACACCAGCAGAAGACATTGCACCCCAAATCATCACAGGCTGGAAACTTAACACTGGACTTCAGGCAACTTGGGCTATGAGCCTCTCAACCCTTTCTCTAGGACTCTAGGACATTGGTTTCCAAATAAAATACAAAACTTGCTCTCATCTGAAAAGAGTACTTTGGACCACTGGGCAACAGTCCAGTTCTTCTTCTGCTTAGCCCAGGTAAGATGCCTGTGACATTGTCTTTAGTTCAGGAGTGGCTTAACAAAAGGAATATGACAAATGTAGCAAAATTCCTTGAAATGTCTTTATGCCTTGACCTTAGCTTCAAATTCTTGAATCGATTTTGCTTGACAATCCTCATAAGGCTGCGGTTCTCTTGATTGATTGTGCATCTTTTTCTTCCACACTTTTTTACCTTCCACTCAACGTTCTGTTAACATGCTTGGATACAGCACTCTGTGAACAGGCAGCGTCTTTGTCAATGAATGTTTGTGGCTTAACCTCCTTGTGAAGGGTGTCAATGATTGTCTTGTGTACAACTGTCAGTTCAGCAGTATTCCCCATGATTGTGCAGCCTAGTGAACCAATTTTGAAGGCTCAGGAAACCTTTGCAGGTGTTTGAGTTGATTAGCTGATTGGCACGTCACCATATTCTAATTTGTTGAGATTGGTGGGTTTTTGTTAAATTTGAGCTAATTTTTGAGAATTTATTTCATACACGAGTTTCACAGTTTGAGTTGAATTACTGAAATAAATGAAGTTTTCCATGACATTCTAATTTATTGAGATGCATCTGTATGTGAAGTCTACAAAACTATAGGGTTTTTTGTTGTTGTTGTTTTCTTAAGAGGTTTCAAAAAATTTTATTGGAAATGTGAAAATGTTCATATTATTACATTATTGCATTATATAACAAAATATGATTAATATAATACTTTTTATTTGTCCATATCTCTCTCTCTCTCTCTCTCTCTCTCTCTCTCTCTCTCTATATATATATATATATATATATATATATATAAAATGTATGAATAGAATTATTACTATAATTATTATAGGTTTGTTTGTTTTGTCTACCCTAGTGCATTATTGCTTCAGAGTCTAGACAGATATTCAACCTGTTTAACAGTAAACACATCCCTTAGCCATGAGCTTTCAGACTTTGAGGCCATTCATTGACAGAGACAGAGTTAGTCAATATTTTTTCATCTCTCTTTCTGCTGATTACTTTTAGCAATATCTGAATTGGTCACAGACAAGAGAGAATCTGAATTCCCTATCTATATCTGTGCTGTCTGGTCAGAAAATCGGCAGCTCTGTGTTATGTTTCGCTACATATTAAGGGTAGTCTTCCATGTGTTATTTTGAGCTCAGTATTATGCGAGGGAACAAATTGTACTAACCACAAGTCATCTGGGGTGTAGTGCAAAATTCAGATGAGGAAAAAAAGAGGACAGCGTGTTAGTGGTATGTGTGAGGCCCCCTACTGGCAGGGATGGCGGGATGAAATCTGTGCTGCAGGCGGTGACAGTGTGTGTTCGCCTGCACAGCCACAGGAGGTCCGGTTTTAGTCAGACTGACAGCACAGACTTCACAACAATCACATGAAATGTGGAAAACATAGGGAAGAAAGTTGAAGAAGATTTGAAATAGTAAGTCGTTGAAACAAATTTTTTTTTTCTTTTTTTTTTTGAGCACCTCAGTTTGTCAAACCCACTTGCCAAAGCATGGCACTTATTTAGTGATTTGTTTTTTGCTGGTTTGTAGAGTAGAATAGAAGCTATAATCATTTTTTTATTATAATTATACAGTGAAACGTTTATATGCATTTAATATTTTTGTAAATATATTTAAATGAAAAAAACTCTATTATACAGTATATGTATGATAAACCTTTATTATAGTATATTACATTTTTTGATAATTCAGTGCATCAAATATAAAAAAAAATTCAAAGTAGATTTTTACAGTATATATTTTTCTATTTATATGATACTATATTATTAATATGTAAACAAATATTTAATTGATTAGGATGGACTAATAAATTCACATTCATTCTCTGTTAAGGGAAGTCGTGGCCGAGTGGTTAGAGAGTTTGAGTCCTAACCCTAGGGTTGTGGGTTTGAGTCTTGGGCCGGCCAATGCAGGACTTAAGTGACCTTGAGCAAGGCACTGAACCCACAACTGCTCCCCGGGCGCCGAAGCATAAATGGCTGCCTCTGGGTGTGTTTTCACGGAATGTATGTGTTCACTGCTGTGTCTATGCACTTTGGTTGGGTTAAATGCAGAGCACAAATTCTTAGTATGGGTCACCTAGGCTGATTAATATTACAAGCAAAATGAAATTGATTCCTTATCCAAAACATTTAGAGTGAACCATTTGTAGAGCGCAACACTGACCTCAAACACTACAGTAAACATAACTGCGTCTGGAGACATTCTGTTCTTCAGGCTGTGGCTTAATTCCACAATCTAAAGCGTACCCACTACTCATTTCAGCCACACTTTGCTGCCCATATCCCCAAAGGATGAAGCTGTTATTAATATTATTTTATTTTTGGTGATAAATCAACTTATTGGGTGAATTAGCCTGTACAGTTGCCATAAATTACCCATCAGTGACATGACAGCTGTGTGGTGAAAAAAAACATAAATTGTGGTTCAGCACTAAAAAACATCTCTTTCTGTGCTGAGCAGAGAGATAAGCTTGTCCCGGAGGTCGTGGATGCATGAGAGAGGGATGGAGAGAGAGAGAGGAAGAAAGCATGAGACCGACTGAGAGAGAGAGGTAATATTGGGAGATAAAGAAAATTCCAGAGACATTCAGAAACCTGTTCCCTTGTTATTGGTCAGAGCTTGTCCTCTCGCTCCAATTTGTGGTAAGGTGTCATTAACGGGCCTACGCTTTCCCACTCCATCCTGATGCCTGTCAAAAAATCATCAGCCCCAGAAAGCAAATGAGAGTTGCACACACACACACACACTGCTGGTCATGACATATGTGTGGTTTCTCTTTCTTTTTCTTCATTTCTGTCTCACTTCTCTCATTTGTAAAATTTCACATGCAACCTTATCTCTCTGCATGTGCCTCTCTCTCCTTCTGATCTGAGGTAGTGTTTTGGGGCAATCTTTGCGATGTAATCATGTTGGATATGTCTTCTATGGTCTTCTGTTAGATTTCCATAATTCATAGTGTACTGTTACTTCCAAAGAATCTAAATGAATGCATGGTCACAATCAACAGATGTTTACAATGCTCTTGATCCTAAACATCACTTCCTTCCATGGTAAATGTTCCTATTCTATGCATTTTCATTTGGGAAAGGTTTCTGTATGCTTTTAGAAATTCTGTATAAATAATTTGTGCATAGAAAATGTAAAAATACAAAAGTATTTTGAAAAAAACGTAAGAAAGAAACAAAGTATTTTGGCCTAAATATTAACACATGTAACCCTCTTCACAAATGTATTAGAAAACAAGTTATCAAGATATTATGTAATATTATGTCAGTTGTAAATACTTTAAATGTTTGAATATTTTTTTATAATATATTATAGTAATATTATAGAATACATATTATATAAAACTTACTATTATAAGTATACTTACAAAACTATACTCTCTCTCTCTCTCTCTCTCTCTCTCTCTCTCACTCTATCTCTCTCTCTATGTATATAAATAACATCCCAAATAAATTTTAAAGTTAGTTTTAATACACAAACCAAAAGCATGACAGATTAAATCTGATTTAGATGTATGACACGGAGCCAGTTCTTTCTTTTAATGAATATTTTATGACTGAAATCAGCCTCAAATTGAGTTATTGGTTAGAATTGGTCTACTGTGTCACTTAATCTCTGAATTAGTCAGACTGATTTACTAGAGACTACATTAATCAAGATTTGAAGTGGATCAAAAAAGTTTATAATAAACTTGTCCTGAGACAAGAACACATTTTGGTTTTAGGTTTTAAGACAACTTTGATGAAAGGTTTTGATCCACTTCAAATGTTGACTACTGTATTTGACTATATGTTAAAATTTGTTTGACATGTTAAAGAACATCTGGTTTCCAAAAGAATCACTTTAAAACAGAGTCGTTAAATGCCTTATGATTCCCATACCTACTTATGAATAATTTTTACATTTAGAGGGCGTCCCCACTGGAAAGTTTTCCCCCCAAAGTATAGCTAAGTAAACCCACACACATTCAAGCTCATACATGTACATCTATTTTGACTTGATTATTTTCTTGCCATTTTCTAGTTCACTGTGTCAACCGCATTTGCTGTTAAAATCTATGGTGCTGAGGTCATTTTAAAATCACTCCATGTTTTAAGCAAGTATGGATTGTTACTTGCCAGAATGTCTCTTATGGAGTCTGATAATGAACATTCCCTTTTTTAAATGGCATCCTTATGAATAAAAGTAGACATTATGTTTGACATAGTTACTGTTCGTGTGACTGCCAGGTATAAACACAGTTTGAGAGAAGGGCTACTTAGCCACTTGATTAGATTTAACTAGAGCATTTAAAAAGGCCGGCTTGCGAAGTCACTTTTTGGCTTGTTCAAGTTTTCAAGAGAGATATGCCAATGAAATATCAGCAATAATCTTCAGAATTTATCGACTCTGGAGTTAGCAATTCATTATCTGCGAGGAACTCTTGTCCTTCAATAACTTCATATTAATAATTGTGAAAAATAAATCATGCCGTACCGCCAGGGGTCACACGTGCTGCCAAATTGAGAACATAAATGGGAGCGTGTAATAAATGACAAAGAAAACACTTAGATAATACAATCATATTAAACCCAGAGCCCATCCATCAGAGACATGATGTTCACATGCAGCAGAGCCTTTTATGTGCATGGATTACCTTTATGTGATTATTCATGTCGTAACAAAGCGGCTTCATGGGGTACTATACGTGCTCTGTCTTATCTTTGATCTTTGGCTTTGGACGGGATGCTCCAGAGGTGGTCTCCAGTCATAAAAGATGTGCTTTTTACGTCATTTGTATTCATCCATGGTTGGAGTCAGAGGACACGATATGTCTGTCGCTTTTGAAATCAGAGCAATCCATATGGAAGTTTGCAGGGGGAAATTAATAGAATTGATCAGAATGGCATTTGAGGGGAGCTTGAGTTTCCTCAGCTGCTGAGGGCTGATATCCTAAACGTGTATGCAAGTCTGATCCTGTCTGTTTGACTCAGAGGAAAACTCGGATCAGGTTTATTGCTTTGTCTTTCATTTCTCTATGGGTTTTTCTCTTATCAAATGGAGTCCCGTTTTGCCTTTCACTTTCATGTGAGTATCTATTCTCTCTCTCACTGTGTGTCTGTCTTTCAATGGGACTCAGTCTGCAGATTAAAATGTTTTAATCACATCATTTGAAAAAATAATGGACTAGAGTAGTCATTTTTCACTGTCTAGGACTGATGAGTTTGAATATTGATTCCTCTGGAAACTAAATCAACTGACTGTCCTCTGCTATATTACAAATATAGATGAATTTCAAATGCATCTCCAAAGTTAGTCACAATAGATGGGTTGGCAATTAAAAATGGCAATTAAAAATGTGTCAGTTATAACAGAAGTCTGCCAATTAACACTTAAAAATGTGAGTTTTCTTGAGCAGAGTGGTTTGTTCCTTAATTGCGGATGAACTGGAAGTAATAATTGCTATTTAATAATTTTTTCTTAAAACTATTTACCTGGAAATGGGAACAATGAGTGTTTTTACATTTACATCTTACATCAATTATGTCTAATATACTGAAAGTGTTTAATGTCACGAAAACACATTGAAACTGTGTTGTTTTAAATGGTAACTAAATTTTACCAATTTCTGCAAGTAAACTTTTTACCAGTTTTCTGGTGGCTAATTTTATTTGTGCATGTCTTAAGGGAATAGTTCACCCCCAAATATCTGTTCCAAACCTGCATGATTTTCTTTATTCTGTGAAACGTCTCTGGTTACTTGACTGTAACTCTGTTCCCTGAAAAAGCGGGAACGAGATTCTGCGCTCAATAGCACTAATGAGATCATTCTTTGTTCGACCGGTTGTGAAGCATGTGTGTCAAACACCCCAAGAATTGGCTTAAATAACCTCGGCAGGTGACGTCACTGATAACGTGCACCTGCAGGTTATAAATAGACGTGAAACGGAAGCATCCTTAGGTTACCCCTTTGTCTGAAGAGACGTCCGGACACGTCGACAGTGCGGCATTGAGGCGCAGCATCTCGTTCCCGCTTTTTCAGGGAACAGGGTTACAGTCAAGTAACCCGAGACATTCGCTATCAAAAGCTACTCTCGATGCTGCACTCAATAGCGCTAATGGGAACGAGAATACCAACGCCACCGCACTGTAAGTGTCTGGACCCCCAAGGTTGTGTAGTGTGTGCGCACAAACATCGAAGAGGTCTCAGACATGACTCTGGGATGTGGACTCAAGGGCATGCGAGCCCGGAGTAGCATCGACATCCAAACTATAGAATCTGACAAATGTGTGCGGAGAGGACCAACCTGCCGCATCACACACTTGCTGCAAGGGCGCACCTCTTGCTCAAGCCATTGAAGATGCAACCCCACTGGTTGAATGGGCACTAACTCCTAGAGGCAAAGTCTGACCACGTGCCTCGTAGGCTAGGGCAATAGCAACCTTCACCAAATATAAAACTGTTTGCCTGGTGGCAGCCGCACCCCTGACTGCGGCCCCCACGGCATATGAAAAGCTGCTCTGACTTACGCCACTGGCTAGTGCGGTGGGAGTAAATCTGAAGAGCACGTACTGGACAAAGTAAGTGAAGTCTTTCCTGCTCCGGTGTTGTAAATGGCGGAGGACAGAAGTCTTTGAAAATGAGTAGTATGGACATCCAAACTATAGAACCTGACAAATGTGTGCGGAGAGGACCAACCTGTTGCATCACACACTTGAGCAGGAGCATCCCTCACCCAATGTGAAACTGTTTGCCTGGAGGCAGCCGCTTGAAGGCCAGCATCTCTTAGTTGGTCCCCCTCAGGGGCCAGACGTGAAGGTTCCAGAGCTCAGGCCGGGGATGAAATATTGTCCCCTGTGCCTGAGAGAGATGATCTCTCCTGACTGGAATCGCCCATGGCGAGCCATTGAGGAGGGATATTAGATCTGAGAACCAAACTCCGGTCGACCAACGGGTCGCTATCAGTAAGAGGCGAGACCCCTGTTGACGGACCTTGGCCAGGACTCCCGGGAACAGAGCAATCGGAGGAAAGGCGTGAAGACGCAGTCTGGGCTACGCATGGGCCATAGCGTCCAGACCCAGGGGAGCTGGATGAGTCAGAGAGATGTAGAGGGGACATTGTGCCATCTCCTGTGAAGCACAGAGGTCCACTTCTTCTACTTAAAATCTTTCCCAGATTTGACTCACTACTTCGGGGTGGAGTTTCAATTTCCTGTGTTTCACAGCTTGTCTGGACAGCAAGTCCGCTCCCACATTCATATGCCCAGGAATGTAAATCGCCCTGAGGGACAGGAACTGCCCAAAGCAGAACCTGGTGCGCTAACTCGTTCGAGCGGCGTGACTGCAGTCCGCCCTGGCGATTTATGTTAGAGACTACAGATGTGTTGTCCACCCGCACTAGGACATGGTAGCCTCTCAACTGCTGGAGGAAGTATTTCAGGGCCAGAAATACAGTCTTCATTTCGAGGCAATTGATGTGCCAATTCAAGAAGATGACCTCTCCAGATCCCTTGGGCTGGACAGCCAACTATGGCCGCTCCCCAGCCCATGAGGGAAGCGTCTGTCATTAGCATCTTGCGATGACAACACGGACCTAGAGTGGGACCCAAAGTCAGAAACCGGGGTTGGAACCACGTAGCTAGGGTACGAAGCCCCTGGCGCGTAACCCTTAATTGCCACTGGGGATTGGCCCTTGGATGAAATCCCCTGGCTCTGAGCCACAACTGAAACGATCTCATGTGCAGGAGGCCCAAAGGTATCACCGTGGATGCAGCTGCCATGAGACCTAAAACCTTCTGAAAGTGATGAACAGTGACTTTCTGGCCTAGCTTGATGTTCTTTAGGGTGTTTAGAATGGATTCGACGCATGCAGGAGACAGCTGTGCCTGCATTGTGATCGAATCCCATACCACACCCAAATACGTTGTCCTCTGAGCCGGAGAGAGAACGCTTTTCTTGGCGTTGAGTCTCAACCCCAGAGATTCGAGATGAGCTAGGACGACATGCTGATGTCGAAGCGCAAGCTCTTGAGACTGGGTCAGATTCAGCCAGTCGTTTATATACATTTTAAATGTGGATGCCCTGGAGTCGTAGAGGAGCCAGAGCTGCATCCATGAATTCCGTGTAAGTGCGGGATAACAAAGTAAGGCCGAATGGAAGAACCTGATACTGGTAAGCTTCGCCCCCGAAAGCGAACCTCAGGAACCTCCTGAGTTGTGGCAATATTTCAAAATGAAAATACACGTCCATAGATCTATGATTGGACGCAGCCCCCCGTCTTTCTTGGGAATCAAGAAATACAGACTGTAATCGCCTGATTCTCTGTCTGACAGGGGAACACATTCTATGGCCCCTTTGACTAGCAGAGTCTGTGATTCCTGTGTCAACAGATATGCATGTGCCGGTTTCACAGAGGTGGAGACCACGCTGCTGAAACGCAGAAGACGATGTGCAAACTGAATCCTGTAGCCCTTGAGTACAGTTCTTTCAACTCATGGGGAGATATTTGGCAGTAGCTTCCACGCTGCCAGCTTCTCCAAAAAGGGCACTAATTGTGACACTTTGTTTGTTGTGGGGGGGGGGGGGGGGGTTAAGATGTCTGGTGTCAGTTGCAGGAGGCAACAGAGCATGTATCATTTCACCGGAGGCCACTGCCCCCCGAAACACCGGTGATGGCGGAGGTTGTTCAGTGATCCCCTAAGGGTGCCAGGAAGGAGCCTTACACTTCTGATGGAATTTTCCAGGGCCCTCCCTGAAGGGACACACCCTTTGTCCTGGGCACAGCTTAAGGCCCTTGCTTTGGTCGTGATGACCGTACTTTAGTCCAGCTCCATCTGCGGCTGCCAAGTGTTACAAGCTGCTCCCCAGTCTTATGAGGGGGCACACAACTCGCCACACTCTCTCTTTGAACCTCCTACCCCAGAGGAGCTGGATCGGGTCGGGACTGTTTATTTATTTATTTTTTGACAGCCCCGACACTTGAGCACAGTGAGTGAGAAACATATTAAAAGTCTCCTCCTGGCACTCAGATTTTTTTAGACCATCCTGATACGCCTGCAGAACCCATGGTGTGCAGGGCAGCACTAGTCTGACCCACAGCATGAAATCCGTTCCATCCAAGTGTAGATGCTGCTACAGTACGTGGCTTGGCAGGGAACAATTGCTGTCTTTTCATATATATATTTTATATATTTTTTTTTAAATTCATCATCATAATCATCATCATTTTTCATCATCATTTATTTATATTTTTATTTAAATGATGTTGCTCCAATAGGGGAGAGATAGCAGCTAGCGTCTCTCTCACCTATGAAATCATAATGTTCAAAATCTAATTTTAAGGCTTTAATCTGGTCAATGCACGAGTCACCACCTAGTAACTCCTCATGTGCTTATAATCGCGAGAGGAGCGCTAGGAGAGAGCACTCTCAATGTCCATTTCAACAAAAGCTAGAGCTACAGCAGCCTCTGCCCAATCCGAAGAAGTGCCTGGGCACGCTTCGGAGGTGGGCGCGAGAACCGTCCGATCTTCCAGATCGGAGCGCGATCTTAATGAGTGGGAAGCAGCTCGTTCCTCGTGAGAGCAAAGAACCTAGCGTGGATAGGAAGTGAACCGCGTTGCTTACAACTGCCACTCTAGAACGCGAAAGCAGCCTTTTTTTTTTTTAACAATAAACATGCGATTTCTCTTCAGAGATCGGCCATGGGGAGCGAGGCACACATCTCCTATAGAATCAGCAAGAATAGTTAGAACTTTCTTTTTCGTTTTATTTTTTTTTTTACTCTCAGCACTTCCTTTTAACCTAATACTTTCATCAGCGTGACACACACACACACACACACAATGCGGTCTCTGAAGACAAAGAAACCTGAGGATGTTTCCGTTTCACGTCTATTTATAACCTGCATGTGCACGTTATCAGTGACGTCACCTGCTGAGATTATTTAAGACAATTCTTGGCGTGTTTGACACACATGCTTCACAACCGGTCGAACAAAAAATGTTCTCATTAGCGCTATTGAGCGCAGCATCGAGAGTAGCTTTTGATTGGGAACACAAATTCAGAAAATCAGTGGGGTTCAAAGCAATATTGAATATGGAAGCCTTGACTTTCATTTTCTGGGCTGAAACAATCTTCAAAATATCTTCTTTTTTGTTTCACACAAAATACTGGTTTAGAACCTGGTTGAACTATCCCTTTATACACAAAATATTGCCTACCATTAAGCATTGCAGGTTGTATGTGATGGTATGGGCAGCCATCTGTTGGGAGTCATTAAGTCCAATCATTGCACTGTATGGCCCTGTAACAGCCAATAATAAGAGGTCATTTGACAGCATCAAGTGCACCCTAGGGTTCGAACACTCTTCCCTAGAGATCATCCCATATTCTAGGATGATAATGTGGCTGCATGCTGCAAAATGTATTCATCTTGAATCTATGATTGAAGTCAAACACCTTCCACGATTTTCCTAATAACCAGATGTGATTGTTGAACCATTATAGATGTTTTAAAGTGGCAAGTTTTCTATCTCAATCTCTCATATTTTACTTCTTGGAGAAAACTCTTCATTCCATTTATGCTGATATTATTACCACCGAGAAAAAGCCTTTGAGATGAATGGGAATGCTAACAGATAGTTTTTACTTCATCATGGAAATTCTGCAGAATGATTTCAACACTTGAAGGTTCATTAACTTGTGTTGAAGAAAACTTCATGTGCATTGTCAGGTTCAAAATTGTGGAACTGGTTAATATTTTAGTGCCTATTTTTTAAAGTTCAATTACCTTTTAAATTCACTGTGCAAGCACAGGAAAAAAAGTACTGTGGCACTCTATTGTTTTGCATTAGCATAGCTTGGCTATAATTACGCCCGAGCAGGTGCCCATGTGCTCCTTTGTCTTGTTCTTGTTAAGTATTATATTATGTGCCTTTTTAAAATGAATCTCTGGTGTACTTGCCTTGCTGCTTTGTCACGCTAATTAAACTGGTGAAGTCAGACTTCTCAAAGCTCAGCCAGGCCTGCGTGAGGAGGAGGATGTGGATTTCAGGTGAACAAGTTGACAAGTCACAAGAGGATACTTCTGGTTATAGTTTGGTGTAATCACAAAGAAAGCATAATATGAAGCACATTCTCCAGACGTAATTAGCTAATTATCAGGATAGTTTTTTTCACATTAATTCAGGCACACACACACACACACACACACACACACACACACACACACACACATATACACATTATATATCTAAATATAATGTGTGTGTGTGTGTGTGTGTGTGTGTGTGTGTGTGTGGCGAAAAGGAAAAAGTTGGATTTAATGTTTGCAGTTTTTGAATATCTGTGCAGATGAATGTAATTTCTGTGGCATTTTGTTGCTGGAATTTAAGTTAACTTAACTTTATTGTTTTTTTTACAGGAAATTTGTCTTTTAATCAAAAGCTGCAGTAGTACACAACAACCACACAGAATACAAACAACAACATTATTAAGAGGGAAAAAAACACTTTGTTAACAAAATACACAACTGCTGTAACTGTGTAAGCATGAAAGGTTAACCATATGGTTTTAATATTAAAATTACTTATTAAATACATTTATTATGTAAAAAAAAGGTTACTCTAGATAAACCAAGGTAACCACAAATTAACCATGGAATTATTACACTAATTTTATAACACATTTCTTTTTTTTTTTTGGCTAATTTGGGGCATTGTTGGGGTCCTCCCGTTGTGGTCTGTACTTGCATTTCTAAATTTGGATGTGTCATGAGTATTTGTAGCGTTTCTTTATTTGGTTGTGTTGTGAACATTTGCGGTCCAATTCTTTATTTCTTTGTGATGTGAGCATTTGCAGCATGTTTTTGTATTTGATCAGTGTTCGAATTGAGTCAAAGCTCTTGGGGGGTCCCCCAACCCCCCCCCAAAAAAAACAACAACTAATAATATACATATTTGTATTTATTTATTTCATATAATAATATAATTTACTTTACTTTACTTGTGAATTTAATTTACTTTGTGTGTTTCATAACATGTTTTTGCAGCTGAGCATTTACTATGTAAAATTAAATAAAAATCTATGAAATAACAAGATGGCTCTTCTCTTCTTTCCCTTGTCCATATCTGAGAAAATAATGTAAGATGTAAGTTGTAATATTATATTTGTTGTCGTTACTGTGAATATATTTAAGAAAGCACTCCATGTTATTCATGCTACTTATTAAGGTTATTAATGGTGATATACTTTGAACAGTGCACATGTAGGCATTTTATTTCATTAAAAAAACTAATTTATCTTGAATGTAGTTACATAACCCTTTCATATTTTCAAGCAGAAGTTGTCATAGTTGGGTAAACTTCTATAGTGGTGAATGAGAGTATATGTTTAAATATATGTTTTGTCACAATAGTGTTTCTACAAGAGGGAAAAATATAAATAATTTGATACGATTACGATGCTGATGACCATTAATCAATTTTGATCTCTTGATTCACTATCAATTCACATGAATAGGCCTACTGTACTTACTTTTCTTGGGTTAAACTCAGTATTTTCTTGCATTAATTAATATTCACTTGTGTGTGCTTATACGAGTATCTTTTTAAAATGTATAATCTAGTGTTTGATCATGTCTAAATATTTATTTAAATGCAAAACCTAAAAATAAGTAAGCAGTTATGACCTGCAATACTCTTTTGAGCAACTAGAGTATGTATATTTATTAGAGTAGGTAAACAATGGCATTGCAAATGGAAATTATTATTTTTCTGGCCACAAAATGACTTTAATTTGCCTCTTTGCATTGAATTTAAAATCCTTTTCTCCACTTAACCTTAAATACTACACTAATTGTATTAGGCTATACATAATAATGGAAAATAGGATACAATTCATAACAAAAACGGTTGATCTGCATGTTTGTCTTCGGCGTAATAATCAATGCATGTGTGTCTCACGCACAATTCGTGAGAGTTGGCAACCCTGCTTTATCATCGTTGACACAAAAAAAGCCTTCACCTGATGAACATTTTCATCAGTAATAATGTCCTTAATTAAATTAACACTGTTTTTGAGCAGTTAAGGTTACTAGATTTAAAATGATTTGTTTAATTCAGAATGGGTGCAATGCTAGCTCCAAACAAGATTCTATTTTTCTCAGAATTACGTTAGATGGCTAATTACAACTAACAAGCCGATAGTGAGCTAGCATCATAAGATAAAAAAAAACAACTATTGACAGACCAAGATTATAAGTGACTCTCTGATTCTAAGATAAACACTTATTCAGTAGCAATAAATTAGGTGTACCAAACAATCATAAAACAAAGAAATATTATCTTACCGTTATCGTGAGGTAAAATAATGACGAAGGATCACTCTGTCAGCCAATCACACAGCGACGTCGCGCCCGCAGTCTGTAAATTCCTTCAGAAAACAGCGTGTGGCGCACTTGAGCGTATTTTCAGATGCACATCTAATTTGAAGTAGCTTTTTATGGGAGCGGCACTTTTTACAGTCTATGGAGCGGCAGCGCAATACTTTGGTAAAAAATAGATAGATAGGGCTATGTCAAATATTGTCTCTATTTTAGTTTTAATGAAAAACCAGGGGACCCCCCAAGGTCATTTTTTTGGGCCTTATGGGGGGTCCCTTGATGCTTATGGGGGGTCCCGGACCCCCCCAGCCCCCCCTCAATTCGAACACTGTATTTGATTGTGTTGTGATTATTTGCAGCACATGTGAAAAAAAGTGAAAGTGAAAGTGAAGTGACATTCAGCCAAGTATGGTGACCCATACTCAGAATTTGTGCTCTGCATTTAACCCATCCGAAGTGCACACACACAGAGCAGTGAACACACACACACACACTGTGAGCACACACCCAGAGCAGTGGGCAGCCATTTATGCTGCGGCGCCCGGGGAGCAGTTGGGGGTTCGATGCCTTGCTCAAGGGCACCTAAGTCGTGGTATTGAAGGTGGAGAGAGCACTGTACATGCACTCCCCCCACCCACAATTCCTGCCGGCCCGGGACTCGAACTCACAACCTTTCGATTGGGAGTCCGACTCTCTAACCATTAGGCCACGACTTCCCGTAAATGTGCTGTCAAACTGATGAAGATGTTCCCTTATCAAAAGCTACTCTCGATGCTGCGCTCAATAGCGCTAATGAGAACATTCTTTGTTCGACCGGTTGTGAAGCACGTGTGTCAAACACGCCAAGAATTGGCTTAAATAACCTCGGTAGGTGACGTCACATATTACACGCACCTGAAGGTTATAAATAGACGTGACACGGAAACACCCTCAGGTTTCTTTGTCTTCAAGGACCGCATTGTGTGTGTATGTGTGTGCTAGAGTCGAGCAAATAAGAAAATAAATAGAAAAAAAAAATAAATAAAACATTGTGTTGCAGTAGAATATTAAAAGAAAAAAAAAAGGGAGAATGACAGAATCAAATAAGAGATGCGTGCCTCCGTGTCAGAGGCTCATCTCAGAGGATGATCCTCACAGATTCTGTTTTGAGTGTTTGGGGGAAGAGCACGCTGCCCTCGGGCTCGAGGGAGAATGCGAGCACTGTGATATATTATCTATTAAAGTGCTTCGCGCGCGGCTCGCGTTTTTCAAAAATTACGAGCCGGCAGATTCTCCCTCATTAAGATCCTGGGGGTCGCGTGTCGATCTGGCCGAGGCGCGTGGCATGACTCCGCCCCTTTCTCTCGCGCTCTCGCCAGATCATGAAGCCCCTCGCGTCCGTTTCCAAGCGCGCCCCGGCGCTTCTTCTGAACGGCCCGAGGAGACTTCATCTGTTGCCTCTGTTGAGATGGAAAGTGCCACCTCAGAGCGCTCCTCCCGCGATGATAAAGCGTATGAGGAGCTACTCGAGGTGGTAACTCGTGCAGTCGATCGTTTAAAGCTAGACTGGCCGCAGGAGCAGGAGGCCCCCAAACGCTCAAAATTAGACAACAGATTTCTGTCGGGTGGCCAAGGGGAGGGACCTCAGCGATGGTCTCTCCCCTTTTTTGGTGATCTCCACAATGAGCTAGTACGGTCGTGGAGTAAGCCATATTCGTCCCGTGTCTTCGTGCCGTCGACGTCGATTTTTTTCAACTATCGTTGATTCAAAGGCATGGGGCTATATGATGATGCCCCAGGTGGAAGAGACGCTTGCGGGCTATCTCTCCCCTGGGACTTCATCGTCCCTTAAAAAGGCTACGCTCCCCACTAAGCCGTGTAGAATGACATCATCGCTGGTGGGGAAAGCTTTTCAGGCCGCGGGTCAGGCTGGTGCTGCCCTGCACACCATGGCGGTTCTGCAGGCGTACCAGGCTGACCTGCTAAAAGACTTGAGCACAGGCGGGTCCATCGAAGAAGAGGCGTTTTTAGAACTTCGCCGAGCCACAGATCTGTCTCTGCGCACGACTAAGCAGATGGCCCGTGCCATCGGCCGTTCTATGGCTGCTATGGTCTCCACGGAGAGACATCTGTGGCTGAACCTCACGGGCATCAAGGAGAGAGATCGAGCTTTCCTTCTCGATGCCCCTGTCTCGCCTTCCGGCCTTTTTGGCGATGCCGTCAACACTGTCGCCACTAGGTTTCGGGAGGCGAAACGCTATGAGGAAGCGTTTGTGAGGTTCCTCCCCCGCCGTGCTCAAGCGTCGGGACTGTCGGCCACCCAGTCCCGACCAAGTTCGGTTTCTATGAGGCGAGAAGCCCTGAAGGAGAGTGTGGCAAGTCGTGCCCCCCCTCGAAGAGAATGGGGAGCGGCTCGCCCGCCTCTAAAAGACCGGACCTGCGGAGCATCATCTCCGGCAAAAAGAAGTCCTGAGGCTGGCGCGCCCAGGACCGTGAGGGTGTGCCCCCTCCGGGAGGGGCGCGTAAAATTCAAACAGAGAATAAAGACTCCTTCCTGGCACCCTCCAGGGCCCGTTGTTTTATCTCCGCCACCACCGGTGTTTCGGGAAGCAGCGGCCTCCAGCGAAATGTTAAATGCTCGGTTGCCTCCTGCCATGTTTCAGACACCAGACATCTAACATTCCCCCAACAAAATGAAGTGTCAAAATTAGTGCCCCTTTCGGAGAAGCTGGCAGCATGGAAGCTACTGCCAAATGTCTCCCCATGGGTAGAAAGGACTGTAGAGAAAGGCTACAGAATTCAGTTTGCGTATCGTCCTCCGCGTTTCAACGGCGTGGTCTCCACTTCCGTGAAACCGGAACGAGCGCATTTGTTGACACAGGAATTGCAAACTCTACTGGAAAAAGGGGCCATAGAATATGTTCCCCTGCCAGACAGACAGTCAGGCTATTACAGCCGGTATTTTCTTGTTCCCAAAAAAGATGGGGGGTTGAGTCCAATTACAGATCTTCGCGGGTTGAACCGCTACCTCAGAACATACAAGTTCAAAATGCTGACAATCAAGATGATTGTGTCTCAGATCCAGTCAGGCGATTGGTTCGTGACTATCGATCTCAAGGACGCTTATTTTCACATCGAGATCTTGCCACAACACAGGAAGTTCCTGAGGTTCGCTTTCGGGGGCGAAGCTTACCAGTATCGGGTTCTTCCATTCGGCCTAGCTTTGTCACCCCGCACGTACACGAAATGTATGGATGCAGCTCTGGCTCCTCTACGACTCCAGGGCATCCGCATTTTGAATTATATAGACGACTGGCTGATTCTGGCTCAGTCTCAAGAGCTAGCACTTCGACATCGGGATGTCGTTCTAGCTCATCTCGAATCTCTGGGGCTGAGACTCAACGCCAAGAAAAGCGTTCTCTCACCCTCCCAGAGGACAGCGTATTTGGGTGTGGTATGGAACTCGGTTGCAAGGCAGGCACAGCTGTCTCCTGCACGTGTCGAATCCATTCTAGACACCCTAAAGAACATAAAGCTAGGCCAGAAAATCACTTTACTTCACTTTCAGAAAGTTTTAGGTCTCATGGCAGCTGCATCCACGGTGATACCTTTGGGTCTCCTGCACATAAGATCGTTTCAGTTGTGGCTCAGAGCCAGGGGATTTCATCCAAGGGCCAATCCCCAGTGGCAAATAAGGGTTACGCGCCAGGGGCTTCGTACCCTATCTATGTGGTTCAGACCCCGGTTTCTGACTTTGGGTCCCACTCTAGGTCCGTGTTGTCGTCGCAAGATGCTAACGACAGACGCTTCCCTCACGGGTTGGGGAGCGGTCTTAAATGGCCGTCCAGCCCAAGGGATCTGGAGAGGTCATCTTCTCGAATGGCACATCAATTGCCTCGAAATGAAGGCTGTATTTCTGGCCCTGAAATACTTCCTACAGCAGCTGAGAGGCTACCATGTCCTAGTGCGGGTGGACAACACATCTGTAGTCTCTTACATAAATCACCAGGGCGGACTGCGTTCGCGCCGCTTGAACAAGTTAGCGCAGCAGGTCCTGCTTTGGGCACAGAACAAGTTCCTGTCCCTCAAGGCGATTTACATTCCCGGGCATATGAATGTGGGAGCGGATTTGCTGTCCAGACAAGCTGTGACACACGGGGAATGGAAACTCCACCCCGAAGTAGTGAGTCAAATCTGGGAAAGATTTTACGAAGCAGAGGTGGACCTCTTTGCTACACAGGAGACAGCACAATGTCCCCTCTACTTCTCTCTGATTCATCCAGCTCCCCTGGGTCTGGACGCTATGGCCCATGCGTGGCCCAGACTGCGTCTTTACGTCTTTCCTCCGATTGCTCTGCTCCCGGGAGTCCTGGCAAAGGTCCGTCAACAGGGGTCGCCCGCTTCATTCGTGGGGCTAAGCGGTTGAGGCCACCCACTAGATCTATGGTCCCTTCATGGGATTTAGCCATAGTGCTCGAAGGCTTGGCTGGCCCCCCATTTGAACCATTAGAATCAGCGCCTGACAGGCTTCTGGCTCTAAAAATGTTTTTTCTCATGGCCATTACCTCTCTAAAGAGAATTGGGGATTTACAGGCTTTGTCAGTCCTGCCATCCTGCTTAGATTTTGCCCCTGGGCGAATTAAAGTTATTTTGCATCCTCACCCTAATTATCTTCCGAATGTTCCTTTCTCGACCATACATCCGGTCATTCTCGAAGCCTTCTGTCCTCCACCTTTCACGACACCGGAGCAGGAAAGACTTCACTTACTGTGTCCAGTACGTGCTCTTCAGATTTAGGTCCACCGCACTAGCCAGTGGCGTAAGTCAGAGCAACTTTTCATATGCCATGGGGGCCGCAACCGGGGGGTGGCTGCCACCAGTTAAACAATTTCACATTGGGTGAGGGATGCTATTGCCCTAGCCTATGAGGCTCGTGATCAAACTTCGCCTCTAGGAGTTAGGGCTCATTCAACCAGGGGGGTGGCATCTTCAATGGCTTTAGCAAGAGGTGCACCCTTGCAGCAAGTGTGTGATGCGGCAGGTTGGTCCTCTCCGCACACATTTGTCAGATTCTATAGCTTGGATGTCCATGCAACTCCAGGCTCCCATGTCCTTGAGTCCACATCCCAGAGTCATGTCTGAGACCTCTTTGATGTTTGTGCGCACACACTACACAACCCTGGGGGTCCAGACACTTACAGTGCAGCGGTGTTGGTATTCTCGTTCCCATTAGCGCTATTGAGTGCAGCATCGAGAGTAGCTTTTGATAAGGGAACGTCTCGGGTTACTTGACTGTAACCCTGTTCCCTGAAAAAGCGGGAACGAGATGCTGCGCCTCAATGCCGCACTGTTAACGTGCCCGGACGTCCTTTCAGACAAATATTAACCTGAGGGTGTTTCCGTGTCACGTCTATTTATAACCTTCAGGTGCATGTAATATGTGACGTCACCTACCGAGGTTATTTAAGCCAATTCTTGGCGTGTTTGACACACGTGGTTCACAACCGGTCGAACAAAGAATGTTCTCATTAGCGCTATTGAGCGCAGCATCTCGTTCCCGCTTTTTCAGGGAACAGGGTTACAGTCAAGTAACCCAAGACGTTTTCTTAAAGCTGCAGTCTGTTAGTTTTGCCTCCTTGTCGCCATCTCTGTTTGAAAACCTACAATTGCAGCTGTCAGTGGAATTATCTTCCCTATGTGAGTTGTGTGAATTTTAACCATATATTGTCATCTGAAAAAGGAAGTAACAAGTCTGCCATGTTTGTTTTGACCAACTGAGGGAAAAAGCATTACAATAAATCACGCTGCCAATGGTGATTTAATCTAAAGATTGGTTGGCTCATATCACATCTTACCTTGCAAATTATTATTATTGTTCTACTTTATTCTCAAATTGTTAATGTTATCAGCATTAAGTGTCTATGTGATTATAGTGTGTAGATTTCAATTTCTGTACAGTCTAATCTCTAATTGCCATACCATTTGAATTTCATATTAAGAAATTATTTTAACCCAAAAAGCTAATTGTGCTCCCTTTGAACTGGTTGTCTTTAAAATACAAATATTTTTGTAATCCCAGGCTATCTGTAATCAGAGGCACATTTAAAACTGCAATATAACTTAATGTAATTCACATGTGTTTCATAAACACACAGTCCTTTTTGGATTGCAGTCCGCCATCAAAATAATCCATTCAATTATTCCAGCTGCTATGAGAAAAGGTTAAATCATCCGTCACCTGCAGGATCCTCACATGCGATAGCCTAGTAGCTGGGAAAACTTCTTTATGTGGTAGAGACGTGACGTAATGACGCAGCGACATGCTCGAATTTCCTACAAAACCTTCCTGTACCACTCAAATGAGAAAACAATTGAATTACCGTATTTTTCTGACTATAAGTCGCACCTGAGTATAAGTTGCATCAGTCCAAAAATACGTCATGACGAGAAAAAAAAAACATATATAAGTCGCACTGGACTATAAGTCGCATTTATTTAGAACCATGAACCAAGAGATAACATTACCGTCTACAGCCGCGAGAGGGCGTTCCATGTTTTCAGGGGTAGACTACAGGAGCACTGAGCAGCATAGAGCGCCCTCTTGCGGCTATAGACGGTAATGTTTTCTCTTGGTTCATTTCTCTTGGTTCATGTCAAATTGATTTTGATAAATAAGTCGCACCTGACTATAAGTCGCAGGACCAGCCAAACTATGAAAAAAAAGTGTGACTTATAGTCCGGAAATTCGGTAGCTAACCGTTGTGAACCGGGCTAAAGTAATGCGATAGTTTTAAACACTTGCTGGTTATGTACTTGCTCAAATATTGATTTCGGATCATTTTGTACCAAAAAAGTTACGGACTGCAGCTTAAATTTGCTTTTGCTTTTTCTATTTGCATGTGTTTTCTGAAGTTGCAGGGCATTGAGCTCTCTCGATCACCATAGTTAAGGGATAAAATTTTAATCTAAATTGTTTCATTAATTTTCTCTTTTTACACAAGACCTCTTCTACTTTTTTACCACACTCATCTCTTTCACATCAGTTTCAAAAAGTTTCAAGGATTCACATTCATGTGAATGTGTGTGTGCTTCAGGTTTTTTGAGATATGCAATAGGGCCTAACTTTTTTTGTTGTTTGTTTGTTTTTTTGCTCAATGAATGGTGTTTACAGTCAATTATGGCTATTTTCTATTCATTTTATGAGGTTAGCAGTTCCCTTTCAGTCTGTCACTTCGACATTGTATCAAAGTTCTGACACTAGGGGTCTCACTTGGGAGCCCAGACACCCCTGACATCGAGAAAAGGCCAATGAAAATGGCGAGCGAAATTTGCATAGAGATGCAGCACTTCATTCACATTGCAGACTCATTGTTGGATCTATGGCACTAGCAGTGGTTTCTCTCCTGCTCATGCACAGATGCGTGTAGTGAGAGTACCCCTGGGTGCTTCAATGGCGATCTATGCAAATTTCCTCCAAAAAATCAATTTCTCTTAAAGAGCCTCACGGATGGATTTGTGTGTGTTTACAACATGTTTTTCTATTAGTGCCTTTCTGGTTGTGTTTTCTATATCTCACCCTCTGTCAGGTACAATCACTGTGCTCAGTGTTTGGCTGCACCCATGCTGAAGCAGCTTTTGTGTAATGTTTTTGTCCTTCTTGCAAGGACCTGGCTTTCCGAACATTGTGCTCGCGACTCACATTTATTTTTTACAGATAGAATGCAAGTCACCTCAGCTGCTTCCCGTCCGGGCCCTTCACCTGCCAGGTACAAGGCCTCGGTTATGTGCACTAATGGAGAGCAAGGAGATGTTGTGGAAGCAGTTTCACTGGATGAATTGCCACGGACCTCTCATTCTTCCAACCACACATGTTGTCCAGTAGAGTTTCCGGGTGAGTTTGGGAGCCCTCATCAGTGTGTGTTCGAACTCTCATTCGGAACTCACAATGAGAAAGAGTTGTCTTTCGCAGATGAGAGGATGGGTCTGACCGATCGAAAGCAGATACCTCTACTGACCTGGCCCTTCCAGGTGCTGAGTGTCAGTCTGAGCCTGATGCTGAGTTGGCAGCCTGGGCTGTCTTGGTTGGTTGGTTCTTGGAACCCGAGTGCGATACTCTTCCACGATTTGCCCCAATTCCTTTCTTTCCAGAAGTGCACGAGGAGCATATGAAATTGTGAAAGGCACCTTTCTGCCATAACACAATACACTGGTCCCTCCGTTCTCACCACCTTTGATTGTGGCCCAACAAAGGGATATATGGGGGTCCCCTGATGGAGAAAGTGATTACGTTTTAATAAATCATGTTTTACTTTTGAAACCATGCTCCTCACGTTTGATGCACGAAGTGTGATCTCAAGCCAGTGTGATAAACCTAGGCTTTGGCTCCTTCGTACGTCAAAGGCTTCCATAGCAGACATGGGGGACAAGGCTGGTGCTGCGCGACCTTCACCGAGTGCCTCGAAGGACACAACATCCTCTGCCATGGTGAGCCTTGTTCCACAATGCCACAGGAACCCTGTCTCAGGTATTATGAACATAGTCCCTGTGACCATTGGCAAGATGTCTGTACTACCCAGCCATTTCCATTGGCTCCTCAGGGCCGTTCAGCTTGACTATGTGATTCAGTTCACTAGGTGCCCACCAAAGTTCAGTGGCATTCTGTTTCCCCGGGTCTAGGGGACAGTGTTGTTCTTCGGGTTAAAATTGCTACCCTTCTTGTGAATTATGCAATCGAGCCTGTCTCCCTAGCCAAGATGAAAGGTTCAACCCTTACTTAATTATACTCAAGAAGGGTGTGGGGTCTCAGACCAATCTTGAATTAAGGACACTGAATCGAGGCACTTGAAGTTCCCGATTAGGATAATGACCTCAGAACACATACTAACATGTGCCAGGAACCAGGATTGATTTGCGGCAATAGGCCTGAAGGTTAGATCTGTTACTGTGTCCTTACATCTTTCAGGAAGTTGCTAAGGCCACCCTTGGCCCTCTATGGCAAGTTGGTGTTCACACCCTCAGACGTGTTGCTCCATCACACAGTCCAACTGGGTGTTCAGGTCAGCCTGGAAAAGCGTTCGATTGCCCAAAAGTTGCTTAGAGTGATTCAGTCAGGCCTAGACACATCTGTTGCCTCACGGGATTCTTCCTTTTGCCCATTGTGGTTCCCTGTCTGAGGCTTCCCTTGGCACGGATGCACAGGCACACAGCTAGCCTGGGGGCATATGTAAAAATGCATCTTCCCCACTAAGCATCATTGCTAATTGTACGATTTGGCACCCATGCTTAGATCTCTGAAATCCCCATACTCGGTCCCTCAACTGGAGTTCTTTCACCTACGATGGTGAACACTATCACTATGAGGCTAGAGCCCCCTCATAAGGTGGTTATATGACCTGAAGTTGTGGATTTTCAATAGAAAAATTAATTCTTCTCAAGGGAAGGTCCCTCAGAGATGTGTTATCGAATCAGTTGCTCCAAGAGGTCCTGGACAGACACCCTTTTGCATTTACACTCCAAATGTACATTGTGAGCTTGGTGGAGAAACTCAAGTAGGTATCGCTGCAGTCCGGAGACCTCCAAGTGGGAGGAGCTTTTGCCGCAAGTGGGCTGGACTTCACGGAGACCTCCAAGTGGGAGGAACTTTTGCCGCTAGTGGGCGGGGTTTAAGCGGAAACCTCACATTGTGTGAGGGTGCACACCGCCGGGGTGCAGGCGAATGAGGATGGTAGCGATACTAATGAAAAACAGATTTATTGTTTTTCATTGTAGTTGAAATTTTATTACCAAGAGGCTGTTATATAATTTTGTGACAACTGCAAACATTCAAGTATATTAAATTATATTAATTTTAAAATTATATCATTATCAAGAAAATGAATGAGTAATTTAGAGCAATAAAATGTTTACTGTATGTTATTTGTCTTTAATGTTTTTCTTTAATGCAAGTTTGAAATCTGAGGGTGAATTATATTGTTTAGATCGTTACAACCACCTGGCTCTAGGTGAAGCAACATTACAAAAGGCCACACATGGAAGTACATTTTACAAATAAACATTTAATAAACAAAAGTTTTATTTGTTATATGACATACAAAAAGCAGTCAAATGTAGGACTGGCGTACTCTTTTTAGACTGTGCAAAAGAATAAGAGAAAATAAATACAAATAATGAAATATACACAATATATTAAACTACACAGAAACCGCTACACAGATGATGTGCTGAGATGTAAACAGTGTGCAGTGAGGATGAGCTGCATAGTTAGGTTGTCAAAAAAGAACAGTGTGCAGAGAGTTATTGGGTAGCCCTAAACAACCAGTCTATAAAGTTCAGTGTGTTTAATCTCCATGTTTAGTAGTCTGATAACATGAGGGAAGAAATTCCTCCTGAGCCTCTCTGTTTTTGCCATCAGACTGCAGAAGCGTCTGCCTGACTGTAGCAAATGAAACAGTGGATTTCCAGGGTGTGTGGGGTCTTTAAGGATCTAAATAGCCTTAGATTTACATCTTCTGGTGTGGATGTCTTGCAGAGAGGGGAGAGATGTTCTGGAGATGCGCTCAGCTACTCTTTGCAGGGCATTTGAAGGTATTTGAAGCTGCTCACTCTCTCCACTGGGGTCCCGTTAATGATGAGTGGGGTGTAGATCCGCTGCTGCCTTCTCCTGAAGTCCACAACCAGCTCCTTGGTTTTCCTGACATTCAGAAAGAGACAGTTTGTTTGGCACCATGATGTCAGACTCTCTACCTCATCAAAGTAGGCAACCTTATTGTTGTTGGAGATGAGGCCTATCACCACTATCAACAATAATTGTCTCGCAATAATTAAATCATTTACAAGTCACTCAGAGAAAAATTAAACATTTCTGTAGTCCATACTGATGAATGGTACAATGTGTTCTCATTGTATATTTTAACCACTAATTAATATTTTTGGTTTGCATGCATGAGACACTGCAAAATCATGGATGAAGGCTTCCTAAATAGATCCATGCAGCTCGTCTTGTCTGCCCTTCCCAGCATAACCTGGTAGATGCACAAGAAGCACATTAAGTATATTTGTACTTCTGCCATTAAAGTAATAGATGACCCAAAAGTTAAAATGTCTCTTCATTTACTTCCCTCATGCCATCCTAGATGTACATGACTTTATTTCTCATGTTAAACAGATACCAGTTTCAAGAACAATTTCTCAGCTATGTAGGTCCATGCCATGCAAGTGAATTGTGACTAGAACATTTAAGCCCCAAGAGATACCATGAGGCCAAATAAATGATACTTTTTATTTTTTAATGATGTGTTCCTTTTAAATGTCACAACTAGACTATAAGCTAGAGTTTATCTACCACCAAAATATGAAAGTATATAATGTTTAAATGTGAAGAAGCAACTGTTTTTATGAATGTTTCTTGAGCATCAAATTAAAATATTAGAATGATTTCTGAAGGATCATGTGACACTGAAGACTATATGCTGAAAAATCAACTTTGCCATTACAAAAGTAAATTACATTAATATATACAAATAGAAAAGAGTTATTGTAAAATAGTATTACAATTTACAACATGACTGTTTCTACTGCATTTCTGAACAAATAAATGAAGGCTTGGTGAGCATCAGACTTCAAAACCATTACAAAATCTGGCCAACCCCAATCTGTCCTGTAGAACAGATATTTAAGGAACCTAAAATTATTCAATGTTGACAAGTTAACAGTAACTAAAGTACAATGCACATTTATGTGAGACGTCCACAGAATGTAATGTCATTTACATTCCAACATTTGTCATTTACATTCCAACATTTGTCATTTAGGACAGTCTCTGACCATACTCCTGGAGCAATTTTAGGGACAAGCGCTGTTGCAAATGTCCACCTTTAAAGTATGAACATAATTTATCCACACAAAGACCCACCCACACACACACATTAGTCAAAAATCTTCAGACATAAAAAATTACACATCTTGATGCATAAAAAAAAAAAGCTTACAGGAAAGTGATCCTTTGGGTTTGCAGAGGGAGACGGTAACCAGGTCATTGAAATTTAACTTCTGGCCACCCAGACTTGAACTTTCTGTAACACATTTTACACATAATGTTTTTGTTAGTTGGTGTTTCCTACAATGACAAAATTAATTCTACACCTTATACTGTTGATATGTAATGCATGGTAGTGGACACTGCTGTTATCCTCATATATCCACTGTTATGATTATTAAATTGAAAAATGAATTTGGTAATTAAACCAAATGTTTCAATTGCATTACATTATTTGGATTAACATTAGACGTAAAAATAGATAACATTTTAGAAATATAACAGCAGGTTTTGAAACAATGACCAGCTTTGTTACAGTCAAGCATAATCAGTTAAGAGTTTTAACTAAGACTCATTCTTATGGAACACGGTACCAATTATATTAAAAGTTTGAATTTATTGTTAAAATATAAGTGTGGTTATAATACATACATATTTTACGTAACGTTAGTCACAATACCTGCTAATGGTCTTCAGTGTCCATAATCTGCAGCTTAGATCCTAGATATGTATTGCAGAAATATTTAGCACAAAAAGGTAAGACACAATTAATAAAGATGTAATTTATCTGTGCTGCTAATGCTGTCTTCACGTGCTCTCGGAATAATCATAAATATGAGTTTTGAAGATAAAAATTGCACATGAATGTCCTCCCATTTTCAAACTTGAATGCAATGAGCTTGATTTAACTACATCAAGACAAAAACATCACCCGCCAAGGTACTGTACTTTTTCACAACTTGTAATACGTTGTACAAGTCTAAAAACTGTTTAACAAACGTACCCCTTCAAACTCATCTTTCTTGATGCTGGAAAGCCTAGGGAAATTGACATCGTCTTTTTTTGGGGGGGGGGGGGGGATTCACTGCGTGCATTAACCCCAAGATATTAAATAAACCAATCAAAAGACTCTGGAGGTTTGTATAGCCCACTTGGAGCTAAAGTCCAACCCATTTGGAGCTGACCCGCCCACTTGGAGCTGGCTCTGACCTCCGTTTATACCTATCTCGAGAAACTCGCTGCAAGAACTCATTACTTGTAAGTATCCCTCGAGTGAACTCTCGTAATGGGTTGGTGCTCTATATGTTGTGACTGACTACGGTGGTTCCATATGCATATTAATCCACTGCCCTGTTCCTAATAAGAACTCAGTGTTTTCTCTAGACAGACAGCTGGTCTGTTGCCTGTTTCTGTGCTTTGTAGTTCCACAGAAACCTTCTCTATGTAATGCTCCCTTTTAGTGAGTCCATAGGTTATATCTCCACATGTTACCTCGCTTTGGTAGGATTTGGTCTCCATAGTGTGCTTTCCCCACCAACCCCTCCCGAACGTTAACAACCAAGACTTTTCAGCCGCTATTTTACTTTTTTTTCTGATGAGAAAAGGCTATATGGCAGCTCTCTTCCAGTTGGAGAGTGAGGTCATAAGTCTTGGGCATTGGAAGGTAATGAGGAGGAGAGGTGCATTTGGTTGTGACATGCTGGGCTTGTCAACACCTGCACCCCCATGGACTCGTAATGCAGTTCAACAGCTGTGGCATTTAATATAGGAACACCTTGTGTGACCCCCAGTGATGGAACTTCGACACACCTCCATTCCCTCCATCACGGAACAAGGGTTACGATGCTCAACCAAGATGTTTTTGCAAGGGTTAAAATATCTTAATAATTTTAAACCTTGAATTGTCTAGTTGTTATTTTCTAACAATACACATTAATACGTGAAATTAAAATAAATCATGTAAAATAAATCACATAAATCAAATGTTTTTGAATATTTTTTTTAAGTAAGCTTGAACAGCTTGAAAACAGAAAACACTCTGTGATCGAAAGTAACCGATTGGCGAAATTTGCTTGCTGTTGGGAAAGGAGCTGAAAATGGGGACGTGAAGTTGGACACTTCCCGCTTCCTGCAGCGATGCTAGTGCTGTGTTTGATTACTTTGTCACAGATGAAATGGATTAGATGCAATATTTGAATACACAGATGCTTTAGATGTTTTAATGTAGCAACATAAGAACTTTACATTCAGTAATTTATGTACTATGTCTGTTTATCCAAGAATAAAGTTTAACATAAGCCATTTGTATTAAGATTACCCTAAATTAGATTTTACTGTTATAAGAATTCTGATTTTGCAGAACTGAAGTGGTCAGAATAAACACAAAACACATGATCGTTGTCATAGGTGAATCTGGTGAATGGTGAAATCAATCGCTCTGAAGGTATTTTGATAACATACATAAATCACATTGATTTTACATCAGACAAAATCTTTAAACAACATGAACTTTCAAGTCAAATGCAGATTGGTCTGTGCAGTGCTTTATGAAGTCGAACTATAGATATTGGAAAGTAACATTCCCCAATCCTGGTTCATCGTCTTGCCATACTATTGAAAGAGACCAAGTGATGTCACTTACTGGGTGTGTAATGAATATTTATAATTATATATATATATATATATATATATATATATATATATATATATATATATATATATATATATATATATATATATATATATATATATATATATATAAAATTAAAATTTGATTCAATTCAATTGAAGAACGAGGGAAAAAAACAATGGTTTTGTTGCTGTTGTGTGTAGGTCAGATAATTGACTAGCTTAAGATGCCACAGTTCCCATATTACACATTTCCATTCAGGGGATGTTTCGTATGACCCTAAAGACCTAAGCTAAATGAAATGTCATGTTTTATTAGCCTGTATATCACACTCAACTCAACAGCTTTTAAGACACCCAGGAACACAAGGCTGTAACTCTGGTATTTTATTTCTAGTGCCTTTAGAGGGCAGCCTGTGATCTTCTGTTAGGCAAATGACCCTGTATTGTTTCATTGTCTAGTTTATAAAGTTATTCTCTAGGGAAGTTGGGCTGCTAATGACAACCACAAGAAAAGGAATCATTTATGTCTACATTTATGTTCACGGCATGCGCTTTCCTTGAAAAGTCCATATTGTACAAGTGTCAATTACCAGAGTGGATAGCGAACGATCACAATCATTTCCATTTTCACAACAAGACCTTGTTTGAAACATCCATTACCATATATATATATATATATATATATATATATATATATATATATATATATATATATATATATATATATATATATATTTAAAAGTAAGGTTTCTAGGTTTCTATGATTTGTAGATGATTAACACGGGCCGTTGAATCGATGGAAAATAACCCCTTATTCTTTTCAAGGAACATTTGATAGACCCTGGATATATTGATCAGACATATCTGGACAAGAAACTAGATAAAACATTGAGTCCTGTCTGTGTGTGTAAGGAGAGGAGATGGTCTAGTCTTTTTATAGTTGATCACTAATCTTTTATGTCCTTTTTTCTTGTGCATTTTTCTTATTTTATCATGCTTATACAATATGTGTGAGAGACTGAGCTAAAGAGAGAATGAAAAGGAAAGAAAACTTTGCATTAAAGGGGTGGTTCGGGATTTTTGACATCGGACCTCATTTTTAGGTCAGCCTGGTTGTTATTCATCAGTGGAGACATTTTTTTTTTTTAATTATCCAGTCCTTATATTTGGATAGTTGGCCGATGCTAGGCTAGTGCGAGTCAATGGGTATATGTTAGCCAGCCATTAAAAACCGTTTTACCCACTCCACAGTGCACCAAACGCAAATCAATTATAACACTAGACTATCGATGCAAATGTCCGTTGAGAGAATAATGTTAGAAATCAAACTTACCTTTCATCTCAATGATCCTAAAGGAACTAGTTTCTCAGCCGCTGCGGAATTTTACTTTGCTCCGGTTAGTAATGATCAGTGTGCCAGCGGCAGGTAAATACACTTGCGTCATGTGTGGACCGGCTCACTCGGTTGCCTAGGTAATCAATATCACTCCACTGCTGCTGTCGAAAAGGCTTATGATTACAGGGAACAAATTATAACTAATACAATGTGATGAAAGGTAAGTTTGATTTCTAACATTATTCTATCAACGGACATTTGCATCGATAGTCTAGTGTTATAATTGATTTGTGTTTGGTGCACTGTGGAGCGGGTAAAACTGTTTTTAATGGCTGGCTAACATATACCCATTGACTCGCGCTAGCCTAGCATCGGCTATCTATCCAAATATAAAGACTGGATAATTTAAAAAAAAAAAATGTCTCCACTGATGAATAACAACCAGGCTGACTTAAAAATGAGGTCCGATGTCAAAAATCCCGAACCACCCCTTTAACCTCAAACTCTCACTGTCTTTCACTGTTATCGAAACAAGTACCTCCATGTCACTTACAGGTTAGGTTGCAAGGTTGTAGAGGTTTGTCTTACTGGATTTGTTTGACACCTTGCAACCTCTTGCAGGCCTTTCATGCTGAGGCAGAACACTATGAATGAGATAAATGATAAAAAGCAAATCAAATCTGAAATTTGGAGACATCTGTTTCACAGCATAGGGATACTTATTAAGGACTTCAGATCTTAACGGCATTACTCACTTCGACAGTTGGTGAACAAATTTACTGCCATATACATTTAAGGCCAAGATTTCTGTTGTCATGACTGTTTTACGTTAATTTTAGATACATAGTTCATTTGGGTAGAGGGTTGGGGGCAAGGTGACCAGTCATAGGTTTTTGGAGGTATTAGATTAGTTTATAAGAAAAGTGTGATGGTAATTTTGGATTTTCACAGGGTGAATTAGTGTAAATGTGGTGTGAATGTGTACTTAAAGTGACAGCTGAAGGGTGAGAAGGCTGAAAACTTAAAATATTTGTTGGCTTTGTATAGTCTCTTATGAATCACTACTGAATATGAGTAGTTTTCAAGGGAATTTTTAAAGGGATCATATAATGATAAAAATATTTTGCCTTGGTCTTTGTAAGGACTCATTTAGCTATGAAAACTAACTGTAACTCAGTTTTGACCTTTAAAAAAAATGTAACTTAATTTAAAAATGACTGCCCACATTTTCTCATTTAGAAATGCTTATTATTATTTTTTAGAAAGAGGACCTGGATCTGCACATCCTTTCCATAAGATGATTGGAAAGCTACATTTTATTTTCTGACAATGTCTCATCACTAGATGCAATGAGGATTTTACCAAAATACTATAATAGCATTAAATGTATGAATGCTTTTAAATGTTTTGCCTTTTTGCTGCAAAAAAATTAAAAACAGAAAGAAAAAAAAGTTATTTTATTTATTTTTAGGTCTTCTCATTATGTGTGACATTATATTTATTGAACTCCATTCAAAATAGTACAATATATGACCCCAACTGATTTACATTTATACATATAAGAGATACCATATTATACTAATCCCTTCCATTGTTTACAAATATCAGTTAATAGCTGATTTGTATGTTGAGCAGACCAATTACTGCAGTGCTGTTTTGGTAATTACAGATTGTACCTTTTAACTCATTCAAATGAGCTTAATGAGCGAATTGGTTTTGATGGGTAAATCAAAACCATTCCTCAACATTATGGTTTTAGCATTGCTTTGGTGAGAGAAAGACAGACCCCTGGTAAGTCGAAAAAAAGCAAACCCATTACTATATTTAATTCATTCTCTTTTAATTTGCATATCTTGGCTATTATAAATCAGCCCTGCATGCAGCCAGCTGGTCGTTTGTGAATGTTTGTCTTTTGTATTCACGTTACCCCAGAATCCTTCCTGAAAGCATGCAGTGTAATTAATCTATCTATTTATTTTCAAAATAAGATTTTATTGGTTTTGTGTAAGAAAAATGCCCACTTATTTTTCATTTACTGTTGTTGTTTTTGTCAACAAAGAAAACTTCTCTCAAAGACAAAATGATGTACAACAGATAATTAATTGTTTGTTTGTTTGTTTTGACGTTGTACAGTATATCTGGGAATTCTATGCCTATAATGTAGCTTTAAAGATAAATTCTTGGATGTATTTGCTAAAAGACATTCACACATAGTGTGAGACATTGATACTAATTTTCAACTTATTCTAATGGAGATAATGTTTCTGAAGTTTAAAAATGCATACATGATGAGTGAAATATAAGATACTGCCACACTGCAACCCTGATCGAAGTAAAATTTTGCTAACGTGACCTGAAACTTTCAGATACTGGCGTGGGCCCTTTATTTATTGAGCTTTGGTGAGATATACTCTAAGTCCAATCACACTATGAGAATTCACTATGTATTGCTTGCTTATAAGCTCTGCTCATATATTTATGATTTTCCATTTGAAGCATCCAAGTATAACTTTCTACAGTTTCTACTGGTGACAGCTGACCCAGGAATGCTTCCCTCAAGATTTAGCATTTTCAGGTTTGGTGAGGTGACACTCTTTTGACACAAATTGTACCTTGTGCATAATGGAGAAAATATAGTATATTTTCTGAATGTGGCTCATAGCCGAGGCGTATGTAGCCTGCAATGTGAACTGAGGATGTGAACAGAAGAGTGGCTGGAAAGATTTCCACTAAACCTGGACTCAAGGCAGAGCAAATATTTGTTGTCTGCTGGTAAACAGGCATCAGTCAGGGCTTCAGACAACACCATTTCCTGTCTAGACTGTGCATGTACCAATATCTGTTATCAATCACTAGGACCATTACAAACAATTGCCTAGTTCTCACCCACCAGAATAAGACTTTCAAGATTTTCAAGATTTTTTAGTTGGAATATTTATTTTACAATGAGGTACATGAATTATCATGGTTTATTAATTAAATATATTGATTCATTGAATAAATAACAGTTTCCAAGATTTGGCCTTGATCTAGACTCAAGATTTGACAAATTATTGAAATATTACAACATGATAATATTAAAATATTTTTTACAAATTGTATTACTTATGTGGTTAAATGTGCATTTGGGCAATTATTAATTCTTATTTGTTTGTTTGTTTATTTATTCATTTATTTGTATTATTATTATTATTACTATTGTTATTATTATTATTATTATGTGTCACGCTTTAAGATTGTCATGACCTGTTATGTCAGACCAATTAATTAAAATACTTTAAAATACTTTAAATACTAAAATACTTACATTTGCACCTGTAATAGCCTATGTACTGTACAGATAGCTTCACTATAAGCAATATGCCTCACTTTATAATATCTTTAATTAAATGAATGAACGTTATTGCATTATATAGTGCTTAAGAGATTATTAGACATGCAGTGCTGCTGAAAGCTTCTTGCCTGAGGAACCCGGAAGCACAGATGCCTGTTTTGTGATCTCGCTGTAATTTAATCTATATACTGTATGATAAATTTAATTGAGAAAATTCCGTATCAACACTTTGTAAACCACCACCGTCGCCATGCTTATGTTGTTAAGTTACTGGCACATGAAATGACTTAATAATCTGTATAGTAATTTTAATAAAATTAATTTCTGAAGACATTTTAAAGAGGTGATGACATCATAAAACGCATTACAGCCGCCATTCATCATTGTGATTTTAAATTATGCAGAGTGATTGCTCTATGATGCGTTGCTTGAGGGACTGATAAAGGACTTTAATTGGCTTGGAAAGGGCAGGCGAAGTAAGAGTGGCCGATGAAGAGAGACCTTACGTAACCTTTCTCTGCCATTGTATGTGACCAGACTCGTATTTACAGTCTGACAAGGGGCATTTATTGGCTGATGTTGGATGTCTGTTCCTGGTGCGCTCTGGGTTTTGAAGCTGCGGTATGATCATCTGGTTCTGATTGGTCTCTTTGGTGCTTTGCAGTGTGGTTTTGATGGGTCAGTGTTCAGCTGTTGCAAAACCCTGTTGATTTACTCAGAATGGCAGTATTTGGAGAGATACAGGTCTTTCTTGGCATTACAAACAACCAAGTCTTTTTGTGTAGTGTATTTAAATCGTGGGGGGTGGGGGGACATTATGAATTGCATCTACCGCTGACAGCATTTACATAAGAATGTTAATTTAGTATTTATTTTATTGAGCTGACACATTTCAGTGGCAGTGACAAAAATATCTCACTCTCATAAATATGTTTCATTGCTGGTATAATGTTCAGGGATGAGAGTGTGCATTATCAGATTGAATAGAAGATCGTATCCATAAATAAAATATTAGTGGTGTGTAATATCAGATTTCAAATTCAAACATTAGCCATTATGTAGTGTTTACTTCATTTGTACATTGATCCATGAGGAGCCTGTTAAGCATGGACGGGAAGTTGTTTTTCTTCTTTGTATGTGTGTGTGTGCATGCTTGCATATGAAATAAGTACAAAGAGAGTGATGAATATATTAAACCCTATAACAACATAAGCGTGGGAAGCTCATCAATCAGCCTCAGAGAATGACTTTAATTTGAAGCTTTGCATGGCTATATGCTCTCATGAATAAAGGATGTAACTTTGTCATGAGCTGGAACTTGTGTTAACAGAACATGCAAACGTCCCGCAGAGTTTGTCCATTTAGGGTGTAAAGGCGCCCTCCTCCGAGCCAGCTGTTTCAGACATTCTCAGTTACACATGGGCAGCTGACATGACCTGTTATTTTACAGTCTTTAAGGAAAAAGACTATTCAATGATTTCTCTTAATTGAAATGGGCTTTTTTTATTCTAATTTTGTGTCATATCAATATCAATTTTAGCACTTAAATATACAATTTTACTGAGTTGTGACTGTTCTCATCTCATTTGAATGCAGATTAAATGTATTACAATTATCTTTTTAAAATGAGTGGTCATTAAACAAATAGTGGGGTTTCTTTCTTGCTTTCTTTTGATTATATTATTTGATACATACAGCTTCTATGGCTCACATAGTATGCATATAAATATCAATTGTCATTCTATATCTCCCAATAATATGTATTATTTAGGTGATATTATCAAAGCTCTGTAGTTTTTATTTTGGGGGGCAAAACATGCAGTGCAATGCAATACAGTAGCTATGTTTCTATTTACATATTTTTATATGCATTTTTGGACATCAGATAAATAAACAATGGATGGAAATGCCAGTATGTGCATTAAACCTTAAAATGTGAGTTAAAGACGTATGTGCTCAGTTGATGCAGATCATTTTTATTACTCAAAAAGAAAACATGCATTAACTATGATGGAAACACATTAACAAATACATTCCTCGATGCACAAACAAACAAAAAAACAATTGTGACTTTGCCTAAACAGATCATGTGGTTAGATTATGAAATGTCTGTGCCAAAGTCAGTCATCAGAATGATTTGTTATAGTTACCTCACAGAACTTTCTTGCGTTTGCACGATTGCATTCCCAAACATCATCCACCTCCAAACGCAAAATAACATGACACAGTTTGTGTTTTGGCTGCAGGTCATTTATAATGTAGGAAAAAAGAGTCACAGGCATTTTTTTATTATTAAAATGATGGATGGATAATCAGGTAAACCGAAATAATTTCAGTCCAGTAAGTATTTTTACATTAACTTTCAAAAAATCAGTAAAGATTTCACACACATATATATATATATATATATACATATATATATCAGTGTATTGTGGTTAGATTTTACTTGTATGTTTCTGAATGTGCAACTAGTGCTGAATTCCCTGCTTTACTTCATTACAGAGCCTTCAAAATAGAGTTGAGCACTGGCACATTCCAGTAAAAATAATATGATTCTGACATATGACGCAATAGCACTTCGGGCGACCTGAGTTTGAGTCCTGGCTCATGGTCATTTCTCTATTCCATTTGTTTCCTGTTTTTCTCTGAACTGTCCTCTCATAATAAAGGCACCAAGGCCAAAAATATAGCCTTAAATTTGTACCATGGGAATAGTGTGCCTTGGTTAGCAGTCAGTGTCTAAATAGATAAATAAATTATGAGGAAAAAAATTTACTCTTATACCGTGAGGATATCAATTCAGTATAGTGAGAATAGCATATTGCAATACTTTTGAAATACTGAGAAAAAACAATGAATTCATCTCTCTTAGGTCCAACATAGCCTGGAACCATTGAGACTGGTCAGGAAAACAGATGTAGATGGTCATGAACAGTTTGAAACCTCATTTATGATTGTCATATCTCACCTCATTCTTACAGAGATCCCACCTGGACAGATTGGGCCAGGTCTGCCTGCTGGTTTACTGAGCACTCACGTTGTAGAAAAGGTCGCCATGAGGAGCTAATGGCCATCATCACTGTGCCAAATTAAGGCTCATTAGATAGACCACATCCCGTGGGCGCTCGGTCTTACAGCAGCACAAAGACAGCCATTTTGACCTGCAATAATTGCCTTGATTGCACCATCCTCCGCTTGCAAGAGAACGGCTTGAATTCCCGATTTATTTGAGCATGTTTTTAATAAATGAATGTCCCTGTAAGATCAATTACTTGTCTGCCGTAGCACAAAATGTAATGTAACAGAGAGGGGGTGTAACTGGAAAGTGATGTATGTCCTTCATTGGACACAGAACATTTAGTTTTTATTAAGAGTTTAACACGTACACAATACATTAGTGGAGGTTCAATAGCCATAGCTTTGCTTCTCAGTATATTTCACCCTGATGAATTAGCAACTTAGCACACCATGTAAAATGACAAAAGGAAATGAGCAGAGCAGCATTATTATGACGCGTTGCACCAGGCCTGGTGAGGCTGGGTAATGTCTTCGTGTGGAGGCTTGAAGTTTATTACTTTAGCTAATGTTACCTGCGTGACCCAGGATGTGGTTTTCTGCAGGATGAGATGAGGAAGGTGATGGAAAGGTCAGTGTTAGCTTTGCTGTTTCATTAGTAGAGATGTGCCTTTTGCGCTCTGTGCCACAGGCCCGTTGTGATAGAAAATGTCATAAACAGCCAGTCTTCTTGCCATTGATAATTACTGTGTGAATATCACAAACTAGCTTAATTATGTGACTGTGACATTGTGAGACCTCCTTTCTACAAAGTGTATAATTGTTTAAAGATTCTGTAAGTGATTTTGTTTGGATGTGTCTGTGTGTATGCTTGTAAATATACAGATGTTTGTGTAGACATGTCAAGCAACCTGATTTAAAATACATAATAAATATTAAAATATATTAAACACACTCACAGTTAATTGATTAAAGCTAAATATAAAATATATAATAAAAATAAATACAGCACACACACACACACACACATACACACATATATCAGAATCAGAATCAGAATCAGAAAGAGCTTTATTGCCAAGTATGCTTGCGCATACAAGAAATTTGTTTTAGTGACATAAGCTTCCAGTAAACAGAGACAACAACACACAGACAAAAAAAAAAAAAAAAAAAAAAAAAAAAAATTGTACAGGAGAATTACAAATTGGCAAATAAATAAGTGTATAAACAATTGTGCTATAAATGATAATGGAATAGGATTGAGTGAGATGCAGGAATGTTCTAGGATGGAGGGGTAACAAATAAATATAAGGATATTGCACATTTTTGCATAAGCATAAGTTTAAGTGGGAAACATATATACAGGTCCTTCTAAAAAAATTAGCATATTGTGATAAAGTTAATTATTTTCCATAATGTAATGATAAAAATTAAACTTTCATATATTTTAGATTCATTGCACACCAACTGAAATATTTCAGGTCTTTTATTGTTTTAATACTGATGATTTTGGCATACAGCTCATGAAAACCCAGAATTCCTATCTCAAAAAAGGTTCTCTAAACGAGCTATTAACCTAATCATCTGAATCAACTAATAAACTCTAAACACCTGCAAAAGATTCCTGAAACTCCCAGCCTGGTTCACTACTCAAAACCGCAATCACGGGTAAGACTGCCGACCTGACTGCTGTCCAGAAGGCCATCATTGACACCCTCAAGCGAGAGAGTAAGACACAGAAAGAAATTTCTGAACGAACAGGCTGTTCCCAGAGTGCTGTATCAAGGCACCTCATTGGGAAGTCTGTGGGAAGGAAAAAGTGTGGCAAAAAACGCTGCACAACGAGAAGAGGTGACTGGACCCTGAAGAAGATTGTGTAGAAGGACCCATTCCAGACCTTGGGGGACCTGCGGAAGCAGTGGACTGAGTCTGGAGTAGAAACATCCAGAGCCACCGTGCACAGGCATGTGCAGGAAATGGGCTACAGAGAAGCAGCACTGGACTGTTGCTCAGTGGTCCAAAGTACTTTTTTCGGATGAAAGCAAATTTTGCATGTCATTCTGAATTCAAGGTGCCAGAGTCTGGAGGAAGACTGGGGAGAAGGAAATGCCAAAATACCTGAAGTCCAGTGTCAAGTACCCACAGTCAGTGATGGTCTGGGGTGCCATGTCAGCTGCTGGTGTTGGTCCACTGTGTTTTATCAAGGGCAGGGTCAATGCAGCTAGCTATCAGGAGATTTTGGAGCACTTCATGCTTCCATCTGCTGAAAAAACTTTATGGAGATGAAGATTTCGTTTTTCAGCACGACCTGGCACCTGCTCAAAGTGCCAAAACCACTGGTAAATGGTTTATTGACCATGGTATTACTGTGCTCAATTGGCCTGCCAACTCTCCTGACCTGAACCCCATAGAGAATCTGTGGGATATTGTGAAGAGAAAGTTAAGAGACGCAAGACCCAACACTCTGGATGAGCTTAAGGCCGCTATCGAAGCATCCTGGGCCTCCATAACACCTCAGCAGTGCCACAGGCTGATTGCCTCCATGCCACGCCGCATTGAAGCAGTCATTTCTGCAAAAGGATTCCCGACCAAGTATTGAGTGCATAACTGAACATAATTATTTGAAGGTTGCCTTTTTTTGTATTAAAAACACTTTTCGTTTATTGGTCGGATGAAATATGCTAATATGTGTGTAAATAGCATATATATAAATCAATTACAAATTGATTTTGTAAGACAGACTTAAGTATATATATATAAACATCTGAAATCACTTACAGCACATTTGTCTCAGTGTGTAAATAATACACTGACTTTGAGGATGTTTCTGTAGGTAATTTCCATGGTGTGATATCCTGAGGATGTCAGAACTTCATGTGATGTGTAAATCTATAACATTGTGTGACTTATGTTTTCTTGATGTATTGTTCAGTATTAATCCTCAGAGAAAGCATCCAAGCAGTTTATCATTGTTATTGTTAACGAATGCATCCTATGTTTGTGAAGGCAGGTGAAAATACACACTCTCAACTTCAAAACGAATATCATTTAATGTCATTCGCACCCTCAGCTGGCCCTTTTCCAAACATAATTGTGTTTTCCTGATGATGAGCATCTGTGCAAGCAATCCAAGGTTGTTAAATTCTGATGAAATCAAAATTGGAGCCGGTTAGAAAGATTAAATCCTTCTGTTTTTGCTTGAAGAAAATCCATGGTACTGTATATGCAAGCAATTTGTGCTTCATGGCTTTGACGTCATGTTTACTATTTGCACTCAACAAGTGATTCCATTGAGTTTAAAAACAGAATAAAACTCGCTAATGAGAAACATGCAGAGGGAATAACTAATTGGCAAAAGTGATCACTTTAAAAAATGAGTTCAGTCCTGAAGGCTATCAGACACAAGTGTGAGTGTGTGTTTGTGTGTGTGTGTGTGTGTGTGTGTGTGTGTGTGTGTGTGTGTGTGTGTGTGTGTGTGTGTGTGTGTGTGTGTGTGATGTACAATGGTGGGGAACCTCCTGTATCAAGAGGGAATAAACAGCCAGCTGAGGCTGCTTGATTGCTCTGGATTGTGGGTGGAAAAGGATAAATTAGCAATTCATTCTTAATTACAGAGACCAGAAAAACATTGCGGCTAACAAATGAAGCAACAAAATTACTGATAGGGGTGTGCTCTGTTTCTGCACCACGCTAAAGAATCGTTCTTCCGTAAGTCGCCAAGCTCTGATTAATGATGATTTTACATTGAATCTCTCCAAATATTTATGAATCCAACCGCCTCGATGCTCCTTCCATAAATCCACAGAGGGGAGAAACATTTCCACCCACAAAGACATGCAGATCTTTGATCCATAAACAGCAACGTGTACCCCACCTGATCACGCTACCGGGGGTCGTCGGAATAAAGAGCCAGTTTGTCTCATGTTTAATTCAGTCTATTTGCGACGGTGGTTGTCAGTCAGTGAATAGCTGGCAGTCACGTCACCGCGTTTCGGCCCGACTGTAATAAAGAGCTGAGTAAAAGCCCTGTATACAGGGCCTTCCGAGCATGTTTTGAAGTGCCGTGGTCATTCTGCAAGAGGGATTTATGTTCATCGGTCCATCATCTCTGATCTTAAAAGACAGTGATTAACAGCAGAGAGAGAGTAGAGATAGGATTCAGAACTGCTGTGGGCAAACACTGACAAGGCCATACCACTCAGAAGCTTTTTACTCGGCCTGTTAACAAGGGGACTCACTCTCTCTTACACACACATTGTTTTTCTGTGTGGGGTGGAATATCGTAGTATATGTCTCTTTCAGACAGAAGCTTTTTTTTTTTTTGCCCAGATCATCTGAACACTTTATCTTGAAATTGACTGATATTTAATTCTGAGTATTTAAATCTATAGATCTAAATATGTATTTAAATCTGAGAGACTACAGTGCCTTTTTAATGTCTCTTGTGAGAATTATAAACTACTTTATCATAATCATATGTCCTTCATAAAAAATGTGGAAAAAAAGTGTGTGTGTGTGTGTGTGAATACTATTAATAAACTATTTCATCATGCCCTTCATTTAAAAAATAAAAGTGATTTGCGGTCTCAGAGACTCCAGGTGTAAAAATATTATCAAATGTGATGAATTTTTAAACGCTAAAATTTGTATTGTTGTAAAAAGGTGAATGCAGACAGAAGCAATGTTACTGCATTGGATTAGAGTCTCATTTATAGAACAAAAATAAATAAATATTTTGTGATAAAACAAAAAAAACATTAAAGCTCCAATAATATCTGTAAACTGAGTTTTTATTAGATTTGGGATTGTAAATAACAGGTTCACTTTTAAATTCCTGTTATTACTTTTACTCATTAGCATCTCAAATAATGTTAAGCCGACATTTTTTCATGTTGCCTTGAATTTGTGGTGTATTAAAATAATTTGTTATATTTTTAAATACTTAACTTTACATGTGAGAGTATTCTGGCAGGTGTAACAATGAAGTTCACAAATAATAAAAAGAAATAACAATAAAAGAATCACAGCTCACAGTGACACAAATCACTGTGTAAATAGACTGAATTAGGCTTGCATTTATGTGTATTTATCCCAGATAAATATTTTGTATTGACACTTTTAAGTTGTTTAAACATTTAATTTAATGTTCAGTTATTGAAATTACATTTTAGATCAGTTTCTCATTAAGACATAACTTGCTTACAATATTATCAAACCTAGCAAAGTCAGTACACTCTAATTAATATTCATGAGTTAACCCTGCACATGTCATAATGCATATGCACACACGTTCGGCATCACTAACCATACTGTGGCTTGAAATACAATCCCATGCCACTCAGGGAATAGCAAGCACTTTTAAGAGCACGTCATTAGCATGATCTCCCAGACCTGCTGTAGTGGAGACGTTTTGTCAGCTGTGTTTGGCAGAATATCTGTGTTCTACTAAATACGGATGCACAAGATTAGTATTGCACTCAGGTGCATGTCAAAAGCAATCTGTCCGCTCACAGGTTTCGGAATATTAAATTATATCATATGCGCTTATTATCTCTTTGCACTACTAAAAGGTTTCAGGCATTGGAACAACTACAACCTGTCTCTAAAGTTTTATCTCACTTGCTTTCACAGGTGGAGAGCATGCGGACACTGTGACGCATCCACTTCCTGCGGCCTTCTCCGACCTGCTGCCACACTTCCTGTTGGAGCCTGATGATGTTTATATCGTTAAGAACAAGCCAGTGACCCTCACCTGCCGCTCAACCCCTGCCACTCAGATCTACTTCAAGTGCAACAGCGAATGGGTTCACCAGGATCAGCACTTGATCGAGCGTGACGTGGACCCTGCCACAGGTAGACCCTCTCAACACTCTCTCCGAGGTTGACAATAAAGCCGGCTGACCCGCAGCATGTATAAAATGACACTGGAAAACAGGAGAGCCTATAAAGAATGCTTTCTAGATATGATGCTCTTTCTTCTTCTGTAGTATAGCACAAAATACAAGAACTTCCTTCAAAGCAATTTTCAAAATGTCTTCTGCCCATATCATGAACAGGGCTTGCTTTGTGCTCATGGATTGGTCTGTTGCATTATTAGTGTACTGTGTATCATGAAGGGCTGGATTAGTTTGGATGTTTCTTGTTTTTTGTAGCAGAGGCAGCAATTTTAAGAATTAATCTGCAAAACATGTCAGTTTGTCGGTATGTCAGTAATCTATTAATAATATGATTTAATAATAAAGCCCAAATCCTTTGCTTTACAATGAATTTACCATAGTTTCAAGAGTTTGCTATGCATATCGAAAGCTTTGATAAAACTGCAGGAGCAGTAGTGTTATGTAAGTCTAATGTTCTGTTCTATTTATTAATAGTAATCATTTAGCTTAACCATACGCTCTTCATGGTTGCCAAGCAACATTACTGTCAAAGTTAATTCTGTAAACTAATTTAAAGGTATTAGGCTAGACGTTGGTATACAATGACGTCATAATCTATACAGGGGGAATATAGGGTCAGATGTTATTGTATGAATAGCCTTATTAACAATATTGGCCTTAAATAATGTATTGTAGACTAACAAAGAGTTTGTGACCCATGATAAATGGTAACAGATTGAAAGCCAGATGTTCTTTAATGACATATTAGGTAGCTTATCACATGCAATGACTGCAGAAATGACCTTATATTTGACAGGAGAAACTGTGCGAAGTCAAGCTGCTCCGCAAAATGAAAGGTAATATTTTAATAGAGTAAATCAAACAATGCAAAGGTATTGTACCATTATCAGAATTACAGAATTCTTGTTTGCCATGTTTGGTGAACGACACCATATATTCTGAATCATTTTCAGTTTTAGATAAAATATTGTAAAAAAACAATATTTTGCAACATTATTGCAACACACTAACGAATCGTTTTTGCGCTATTATAAAGGTATTATATTACATTATTTTCTATTATATATTAATTTATTAATTCATTACTATTATATCTTCATATATTCATTATTCATTTATTATATATTCATTTCGCTATTATAGTTAATTTTCAAGTTTCTATTTTATTTTAGCAGTTCAGTATTATTTTGGCTGCTAATTCAATTATAATATTGCCAGTAATTTAAACGTTTGACGTTGTCATCCTTAGATTAGATTTCAAACAGCTGTTGCTAGCTCTCTAACTTGGTTGCCTCTAGTTTTGTTTTTCATCTCTTTATATCACTCTGAATTTGGTCACGTCTCATTTAGGCTACTCTATAATTTAGGCTGTAATGGAAAATATATGTGAGGACATGTTCAAGCAGCATGCAGTGCAGTTGGAGTTGCCTTCTCTCAACTTGAACGTTGTTGGCATTGAGCAAAATTGCATACTCTGCAGAATCATATGCAGAAACCTTTTCAGTAGCATTCGGTTATTGCTAATAGCTTAGCATGGGGCTAATAGGTTAAGAAAAGCTCTTTTGACTAGCTTGAAGAAGATGGCATGCTACATTTTAATCAGGCATTGAGGAAGGCAGTTTTAGGACACTGTCAGGCTATTGGTGAGAATATAGTGAACAGTCAGTGCTGTTCTGCGATGCATTCTGGGAATCTCTAGGCAGAGAAAAATGACTGCTCCCTGGGCAGCATATATACTATTGTACTAGAGAGTAGATTGAAACAGCTTATATTGATGTTCAAAGATACTGTGTTTCTTGGCAACTATAAACAGCCCCTGCGGTTGGTCCAGTGACTTATATTACCTGGCAGAAGAATTTTTTATTATTATTAATATACGTTCCTTTTCATATTGCCTTTGCTGCTATTTTATGAAAATAATAAGTCACTGCCACATGTCTCAACATACTTGGGTTTATGTCTTCAAATGTTGCTCAATAAGATTTTAAAGCTGGAACTATCTATATCTTTTTTAAATGATTTTAAACCATCAAAATTTAAGTTGAAGTTTCAGTTCCCCCAAACAAAGTTCTGCATGGCTTCTCTTCAGTTTGCGATCGGTTTCTTGTTTTTAAAGACCGCTTCATGTTCCTCATAGATTAAATCACTCTCCCCTCTGACAGCAGTTTAAGAGATGTAGTCAGCGCTGTAGCTGATTTGTTCAGCTGTACTTGTTCTTATGTGGACATGCTGTGTTTTCTGTTATTTCCCTTCATATCGGGATTGATTGGAAGAGCTGACATGCAGATGACATGCTGCAGAGCATGCTGCAGAGCATTTTCAGGGGAATGGCGCATTTCTTAAGATGGAGGATATGCTGCTAGGTATTAGAGTAGACAGGCATAAACTCCTGTCATCTGTCTATAACACATACACACACTACACGATTAACATTCAGTTTCTTTTTGGCAGACAGTACATTGTGTTTATTTATTTAGCTGTGAGTCACATTGTGAATGCACATGCACATTCTTCATTCACCAATGTTAAGTCAGCTATTCTGTTTGATTGTCACCTGAACCTGGGGTAATTCACTTACATAGTGTGTGTTTTGCCAGCTGGAAACAATGTTTACAAGATCACAGGATGTTAATGTATTAAGTAAATATCATTAAAACAAGTGGAGGAAAAGTATTTCTAACAATATACACTACTGTTCAACAGTTTGAGATCATTACATTTTTTTAAAGAGATTACAAATTTTATTCAGCAAGGATGTGTTAAATTGATAAGAAGTGATAGCAAAAATTTATATTGTTAAAAAATATTTATATTTTAAATGAATTCTGTTCTTTTAATTCATTCATCAAATAATCCTGAAAAATCGATCACAGTTTAAAATATATATATATATATATATATATATATATATATATATATATATATATATATATATATATATATATATATATATTTGGCAGCACAACTGTTGCCAACAATAATTATGATAATAATTCAGCATATCAGACGGATTTCTTAAAGGTCATGTGACACTTTGCACACACACACACACACACACACACACACACACACACACACACATATTGCAGTGTGTCAGTAGAAGAGTTGCATTGTTTCAGTAACTGTCACTATGTTGCCTCAAGTAAATTTATGTTGTTGGGTAGCCTGGGAAAACCCAGACTACTTCCGGCGAATTTCAATTCTCTCTACAGAATAGTCTGGCAAAGAGGGCTATCTAGCTCGTTTCTGTGCCGCCGAAATCGCGGCACCAATCAGAAACGTTGAGGCGGGGTTTACACGATGACGACAGCGATTTTTGTACATTACAAAGATGGATGCTGCAGAGGAACATTCGTTCGAAACTGCTATCGCATCTGTTTTAAGTGATTTAAACTTTAACTTTGCGTTAAAACCCGAGCAAAGAACAACACTTGAAGCCTTCATATCTAAAAAATATGTTATCGCTTGTCTTACCGACGGATTTGCTCTGGATTCGCTTTGCATATTTGTTTAGATTTATTTATTTAAAGAAAACATTCTATTATTATTTTGCAGTGTCTTAACAGATGCATTGCATGTCTTTAGTAATTTTCACTCTGTTTGAATTCAATCTACTGTCAACAGTGAGACAGTACAAGGTCTCAACATGACACCCCATTCCTCTTGCCTCTGTGTTGCTGATGAATGGCCAGCGTTTGGCCAGAGATGAAGGACAAACAGATGTCCAACAGCATAGGTTTCCGAAGGCACCCACATTGATCTCTCCCAACTTTCACATTGTGCTGTCAGCAGTGTTTTGAAAGGCGAGCAGCTGGAGGCATCATCTCCTGTGTAGTTTCAGAAAGTCTGGCTCAAAGTTAGCGCTGGGAAGTAAACTAGACTTCTGACTTTTCCTTTTGAATAGTAAAACAACTCAAACATATGTCAGCTCATTGAAGAAGAGAGTACAAAATAGTTCCACTTGTCTTGCCAGCTCAGGTGCAAAGGAAATTGTTGTTTGGATGTTATTGTGTCTTTGTGTTATTGTGGTGAATAATTTTTTGTCCTTAGTCATCATCGCATTTACATTTTTATGTGTAGCTGATGCTTTTATGCAAAGTGATTTGCAATTAAGGAAATGCTATATCAAAAATTATTCATATTTGCTATCAGAGTTATTATCATTAGCTAAATCTACGAAGACATTTTTGTTTATTAAACTACAGTTTAGATTTTATATATATATATATATATATATATATATATATATATATATATATATATTTATATATAAAATTAAAAACATTATGAAAAAACTTTATTAATTTTTTTCTTAGCTTAAGTTGAAGAACAAAAATAAAATAACTAAAAAGTAAAACTGAAAAAAAGAAGATTTTTTACCTTAAATAATAATAGGATAAAATAGTATAACAGTTTTATGAAAATAAAAGCTTATTCAAAATATTAAAAAAAAAAATGGTTGTGTATAAATAATATATACTAATATATGTATTAATAATAAGACAATTTTCTGTACTGGGTATCTGTCTTTTTATCTAGTTTTACATGTTAAAAAAAAACACACATGGGGAAACTTGCGGCCTAATGGTTAGAGAGTTTAATTCTTAACCCTAAGGTTGTGGGTTCGAGTCTCGGGCTGGTAATACCACGACTGAGGTGCCCTTGAGCAAGGCACCAAACCCCCAACTGCTCCCCGGGTGCCGCAGCATAAATGGCTGCCCACTGCTCCGGGTGTGTGTTCACAGTGTGTGTGTGTGTGTTCACTGCTCTGTGTGTGTGCACTTTGGATGGGTCAAATGCAGAGCACAAATTCTGAGTATGGGTCACCAGTATGTGTATGTCACGTCACATTCTCTTTTTTTTCTTGTTTTTTATTTTATTTAAATTTTTTTCCCTTCATTTTAGAATGTTTTTAATAAATGTTTTAATATACGTTTTAAGGCTGCTTAAAATATTTGCCCATCATGATAGTATTTGTAGTACAGAATTACATTTATGCTTATTAAATAAGAAATTGTGTCCAAACAGGACACAATTTACTATTACTGTATTACAGTCATGAGAATGACATTGTTTCATATTAGAGTGTAAAGTGTGCTTTATTCCATTAAAATAATAATAATAATAATTGCATTTGTTTTTTACATTTTGGAGTGAAAATATATTTATAAATCTCTTAATTCCCTCCACAATATGAATATGTTTTATATTGTATGCTATCAGTGCTTTAAAATGTCACAGCCTTCATCATGTTTCTGCCCTCACCATTAAGACTCAGACCGCTCAGTTTCAGTCATTGGTGCCTTGAGACAGTTTGATCTGATTGAAGGATGTTTTAGTTTGCAAATATCAAGTTATCAACAACTATTTGGGATCTGGCTGCTTGGTGCGCGTCTCCTTTATATCTGCAGCATTTACTCGAATGAAGAATTATGTTGCGACCTGTCTTTCCTCTCCAGTGTATCAATGTCCACTATTGATTTTTTCCTGGGAGTCTATTGGTTCTCATTACCTGTCTCCAGTAACTAATATCAATTGTTTTTCTCTGGCCAGTTCAAAGCTTCTCCCCTTTTGCTTTAACACATACACACAGGTTTCTCATTCACTCGTCTGAGGAAACAAAGCTAAGACAGGGGAGAGATGAAGATATATCCATTCAAAGAGAAATCAGTGTTGACAGTGGATTTGCATGGACCAAACCTGGATGCCGGCTGATCCATTACGGCAATATTCTTGTTTAACTTAGGCAGGAAAGATTGCAAACGCTTCGATTGTCCGATTATATTTGATTTGTTGCCTACAAGAGGCTTTCATGGGAGATAAATATTCTTTTAAAGATGATTGCTTTTATCTCATGCAATCTGTCATACCTGACAACATCTCATTTCCCACTTATATGGTCATTTGTGGCATCACATTGAGAGTAATTGTCAAAAAATCTGAAATATTTGTCTCTTTAAAGATAGTTCTTTGGAAAAGACACCACACTGACTAGTAGGTATGGATTATTATTATTATTATTTTCCCATGAGCCTCTTTGACTTCTTAGAGATTGTAGTTTGATTATATGAGATTTTTAATAGAATTTGAATTAATTTGTTATAGTTTTGCAGCATGAACTTTTGTGGTGAACTTAAATAAATTTAGTTCATTTGAATCAGATTCCCTTAATTTATCTTGTTATATGACCAAATTGTATTTTTTTTTTTTTTTTTTTGCCATGCCAATATTTTGAGCTTGTTTTCACTGTTCTCGGATGAAGTTCCTGGGTTCTTACAGACAAACTAAGATGATTAGCACAATCACTTTTAATTGATGAGATTTCTGCCAATTCCAATGATCTCAAGTAGAAAAGGAACATTTCAGTGGCCCTTTTACCATGTGAATTATGGGGTGGGGGGTATAAAAAACAGAGCCTCAGTTTAGTGAGGTGAAATGATTTACCAGTATGAGCAATTTTCAGAAACCCATGAGAGTTATTGCCACCCTGTCCACATACTCTCGGAACAGTGTAATTAAGTTCATGCAGACTCTAATGTCTTTGATTAAATGAAACCATTCTTTGGCATGTTAAGATTTTTCTAAAAACTCCAGGCCTCCTGGTCCTACATTTACTGAATAACAGACAGAAAAGCAATCACAGAGTTCCATTCAGAGAAATCATTATTATTCATTGTGTGTGTGTGTGTGTGTGTGTGTGTGTGTGTGTGTGTGTGTGTGTGTGTGTGTGTGTGTGTGTGTGTGTGTGTGTGTGTGTTTCTTCAAGGTTGAAACTACCTGAAAAGAAAAAGAAAAAAAGTGCTTATACACTTGATGTGAAGATATTAAATAATATTATATTATGTGTCCGTTAAACAGAACAGAGCTGACAAAAATGACCATGGAGGAGTCCAATCTTACCAGTCACCCCCCATTTTCGGCATGGAGACATAAATGACATACCCCAAATAAAAAGGTTTCTGCTCATGAGTCTTTCTGACTATATTCATAATCAACATGTTCACAAAGCTGACACTTCAAAGTTTACTGTTCAGGAATCAGAATTACTCAAACTGTTATGATCATAGAGATATATAAGCTCAAACATAAAAACAAAAATAAAAATATTAAAAACATATTTTTTAAATGTTTTAAAAAATTGTTAATGTAGGATATGAGTTTAGAAACATACATTAGTGTAGCTAAAGCCACAAGTCTACCAAGGCTTCATTTGAAATTTCATAATATAATCTGTACAACTGTGAATTTTATGAAATATTTTCTGAGGCCGTTGTGTGTTTTTATAGAAGGCTAATCAAGTTGATTTATGGCACTTGTCATCTTCTGTAAACTCACAAGTAAACACTCCTGTGTGCTCTGTCTTTATTTTTGCATCTAAATTCTCCCCCATTCATGATTCAATTTTTCTCATGAAATGAGCCTTTCACACCTCCGCCAGGTATGACACAAAATCCTCATTATTCTTTTGTTTTTATTCCACCATTTTTAGCCTTTGTTGTGGTATTTCAAGGTTTACCAAGCTCCAATCTTGCTTCAATCTTAGTATACATTTACCCCATTTTTATTAATAGCCTTACTATAAAAATACAACAAAACATTTTCTTACCACCTTACGTGAATTATTATGACAAAATTCATTATGGAGGAGAAATGCACCTGCTATTGGCAGCATTAGAGCTAACGCTAGCATCAAGCTACATCAGACTATTTATGAAATTATTAGTACACTTTTACTCAAAACTCATTTTAAACCCCGATCGAGTGTTTGTCATAACTTCCTTTTTCGATCACAGGTGGAGTTTGGTCGTTTACAGTTGTAAAAATATGCTATTTATAGCCTTTAACATTGCTGCACAAGTTAGCATTTCAGATGTACATTTTCAATAGTTTTTATAAAAATGCCCCAAATCTAAAAAAAATCACATACCGTCCATTACTATTGTAATCGTGTGTTTATTATTTGGATATTTCGTGGGTACAGAGGTGTATCCGTGTTGTTGTTGTCAGATATCAACACAGAAGTGTACAGGAAGCATATGCACAACCAGCGCAGCGTCATAGAATGTCTACAAACAGATTCACACCCACTTTTAGGGGAAAAGAAACCGCCATACAGTAATGGATAGAGGAAGTGGACTAACCTTACAACATGCCAAAGAGTTGCTGTGTGGTTGGGTGCAACAATTATGTTTGTAAAACCCCAAATTTGAAATTCATGGCGACCTGCCATCATCATCCATATCTTGCGGTTATGAAAATATTAATTACTTATGAATTACGTATGATGCTACTCGAAAGCTACGCCAGGCTAGTTTTATGGCTGGACAGAAAAGTGCACTCAGTACTCTAAATATAAAGGCATACTATATACATTAAAAGATGTTTACTTTCAAATACAAAGTAAAATCATTCACTGGCGTACCTGGTGACTCGATGAGGTACGAGTAAATGTCCGTGTAAGACTCTGACCACTGGGAGGGGTTGTTACATCAATTTGACATACTGGCAGAATTAAGGGATGTGTTTTTAAATTGACCAAATTAAGTTTTTGGGTGTATATTTCATGCTCTGTGGCAGGCAGGGTGGACATATAATTACTTGACATGTTTAGTCTTAGGAATTTCTTAAGTTATTCATGCCTTCCGGCTGTGTACGGACGTTGCTTTTTGATGCTAATTTGTATAGAAGTCTATGGGAAATCTAGTTTATTTTCCCCTAAAAAGGGGCAGTAACGAAATTGACAGTTACGTTCCCGAATGTGCCGGTTTTGCGTATGTGACACGATGACGTTGTCTTGTTTTGGGACTCTAAAGATTGACAAGAGGAAGGACCAATCAGAGTCTGTCTGAGTCACAGCGCGAGCACGCAGGACTGCACACACACACAGAGTGTTGGGAGAGGCTATTTATCATCGGATTGCGTAAATCAGTAGAAAATGAATAGAAATGATGATTCTTTCAGAGGAAATATGAAGTAAACATGAGTAAATATATCCATATATCTCCATGTGCATGCATCTTTGGTCTATAAACCCTTATTGACGCTGTTCAGTGAATCTATGTGAATGCAAATAAACTGCTGCAGACATGACTGAATATAAATGAGTGGTGAATTTCTATTCAAAATTTGGCATAATAGGATTTTATTATTTTGCACTCCTGACATAAATTACTAAATAACTGTTACTGCAACAATGTTTTATCAAAACATTGGTCAAATATGGAAATCTTTAAACTTTGAACTGATACACAGTTTCTCTACGTATATATTTAAATATTAGGGGTGGCACGGTTCGCTGAAAAAACCCCGTACCGTTCGGTTCACTACACACAGTTTTGTACGCGCTGGGACCGCGCTTCAACTTAAATCCTAAGCATCTGTAATATGGTAGCAGTTAATATATGTTTCTGTTGATGGATGCGCTGTCACACACCTGGACTCATTTTGTGTGTTTTTGCCCCTGTGACCCAGTTTCTGTCTTCCGTGTGTGCTTTGATTAGTTCCCAGGTGTGTCTAGTCATTTCCGCATGTGTTCCATGTCCCTGTTAATTTAGTCATGCCATCCACCTGTGTTTCCCCATTATCCCTTGTATAAAAGCCTTGTCCTTTCAGTTCTGTTTTGTCTGGTCTACTCGTTACTCGTCTACTTGTCAACTTGTCCACTTGTTACCTGTTACTTGCCACTTGCCTCTTGCCACCTGTTATTTGCCACTTACCTTGCCTATGTTTGAGTTAATAAATCCTTGTTTCGTTTATCCCTCGGCTCCGTGTTCCTTCCAGCAGCGTAAGCCGTGACAGAAGACCCGACCAAAAAAAAAAGTTAAAAACTGCGTGTTTTCCCTCCGTTTTGTTTTCCGTTTTTCACAGTCTTTTTCTTTCCGTAGTGTGTCATGGATCCCCTCTATCGCCCCGAATACCTCCTCCTCCTGCTGGAGCAGGAGGGACTGTCTCTCGAGGACCATACCAGACGGTTTCTCTGGCTAGCTAATGCCACCAGCTACCCGGACCACGCGCTGTCGTTGTCGCCCGAAGATGGTCCTCGGGAGGATTTCGCCGCATTCATAGAGTGGAATCTGGTGAGAAATGGGTCACCTCTCACGGTCGGCCCAATGGAGGATCTCGCCAGGTCCACTCTGGACCCAGAGCCCAGCCTACAATCTCCCCACGGTACGAGGCATAAGCCCGAGCCCACCGATGACGGAGAGCCAGAGAGCAACCCGTCAGACCAGGTGCGAGAGCCGGCGACACTGCCCACCACGAGGGAGCGAAATGTGGAGCGCCAAATGGGTCAAAATGAGGGGGTTTCCAATTCACCTATGCCAGATCCTCTGTTAAGCCCAGGAAGGGCTCCTGATCTTCCGTTAAGCCCAGGACGGGCTCCTGATCCTCCTATAAGCCCAGGACGGGCTCCTGATCCTCTGTTAAGCCCAGGAAGGGCTCCTGATTCCCCGTTAAGCCCAGGACGGGCTCCTGTTCCCCCGTTAAGCCCAGGACGGGCTCCTGATCCTCCTTTAAGCCCAGGACGGGCTCCTGATCCTCCGTTAAGCCCAGGACGGGCTCCTGATCCTCCGTTAAGCCCAGGACGGGCTCCTGATCTTCCGTTAAGCCCAGGACGGGCTCCTGATCTTCCGTTAAGCCCAGGACGGGCTCCTGATCCTCCTTTAAGCCCAGGACAGGCTCCTGAACCCCCGTTAAGCCCAGGACGGGCTCCTGAACCCCCGTTAAGCCCAGGACGGGCTCCTGAACCCCCGTTAAGCCCAGGAAGGGCTCCTGATCTTCCGTTAAGCCCAGGACGGGCTCCTGATCCTCCTTTAAGCCCAGGACGGGCTCCTGATCCCCCGTTAAGCCGAGGACGGGCTCCTGAACCCCCGTTAAGCCCAGGACGGGCTCCTGAACCCCCGTTAAGCCCAGGACGGGCTCCTGAACCCCAGTTAAGCCCAGGACAGGCTCCTGATCCTCCGTTAAGCCCAGGACGGGCTCCTGATCCTCCGTTAAGCCCAGGAAGGGCTCCAGCCCCAGAGCTTACTCCAATGCCTGCTCCTCCAAAATTCCCACCCTCCCACCCACTCCTGCCTCCTCCTCCGCTGTCGTCTGGCTGCCCCTCTGCTCGCCCTCAGCCTACCATCATTTTGGTGCGAGCTCAGCGGGACCGACATCCTCCAGCGACGCCTTGGTCGGCGTCTCCCTCACCTCCGCCTCCAGCCTCTGAGGCCTGGACTCCGCCTCGGCCCGTTGACCCGTCGGCTCCACCATGGCTCCTAGCTCCTTCCTCTCCGCCGTGGCCCGGCAGTCCGCAGGCTCTGCCTGGCTCCCTCGTCCCTCCGGCTCCGCCTTGGTCTGGCGTCGTCCATCCTATGCCTCGGGACTCCACTCCTCCGGCTTCGCCTCATCCCTCCGTCCCTCCGGCTCCGTCAGGCTCCTTCATCCCCTCGGCTACACCTCAGTCCTCGGTCACTCTGGCCTCACCGCGGCCTTCCGGATCCACATCGCCGCGTCAGTCACCAGAGCCATCAGTTCCGCCTAGGACCTCCGGCTCCTCCCCGTCACCCTGGCTCTTCGGCTCTCCGTCTCCGCCTCGGGCTCCTCCTCCACTTGCTCCGTTGCCGTGGGTCGAGTCCCTGGAGTCGGTGACCATTCCTCCTCCATGGCTCCTTCCACCGTCGGCCCCACCTTGGGCCGTTATGGCTGTGGCCTGGGTCCTGCTGGGTACCTCCTGCTTCAGATCCTTCCTGTCTCCTCCCTGGCTCCTCCCTCCGTCATCTCCTCCCTGGCTCCTTCCTCTGTGGTCCCTGTCTGCTGGCCCCCTCCTGGGAGGCTGTCCTCCACCGGAACCTCCTCCCAAGTTCCCACCCACGCCTCCCTTTGTTGTTTCTACGGTGCGAGGACGCACCTACCGGGAGGGGGGAGTACTGTCACACACCTGGACTCATTTTGTGTGTTTTTGCCCCTGTGACCCAGTTTCTGTCTTCCGTGTGTGGTTTGATTAGTTCCCAGGTGTGTCTAGTCATTTCCGCATGTGTTCCATGTCCCTGTTAATTTAGTCATGCCATCCACCTGTGTTTCCCCATTATCCCTTGTATAAAAGCCTTGTCCTTTCAGTTCTGTTTTGTCGGGTCTACTTGTCAACTTGTCTACTTGTCCACTTGTTACCTGTTACTTGCCACTTGCCTCTTGCCACCTGTTATTTGCCACTTACCTTGCCTATGTTTGAGTTAATAAATCCTTGTTTCATTTATCCCTCGGCTCCGTGTTCCTTCCAGCAGCGTAAGCCGTGACATGCGCATTCTGGATTCCCAGACAATACAACAATAGCGATTAAGAAAAAAAAAACCTGGACAAACCATTCACTCTTGGTCAATGTGAACAATTTATACTGGAATATGAGCAATTTATTCTGTCATCATCCGGGTGCTGAAAGCGCGCGCACAGATGAGACCTGAACAGCACACATTAATATGTATTTAAACTAAACTCATTTAAGCTTTGTCAGTTTAAACATTTAAGAGCCAGAGGACGCGAGCTCGCGCGCGCAGTGAGAAGATTTGTGCATGCGCTCATCCGAAGCGTGCAAACCCGCGCCTCAGAACGCGCAAATATAAGATCTCTCTGAAGTATTGTGTTTAAATGGACAAATTCAGACCAAAATTATGTCAAAATGCCCATCTTGGTAAGTATCCTACAGCAGATATAGCCGGCTGAACGCAGGCCACTGTATCAGTGTATTCTCTTAAAGTGACAGTCTTTATATTAATAGAAACAGCAACAACAAAGAAATCACTCACTGCTCTTGATTAAAAAGCTTTTATAACTTTAATAAAGAATTATCTTTAATTTATATAGTCCAATATGCAATGCTGTTTTACATTTGATTACTTTATTCAATTTCTGTACCTAAAAACTTATGCTAGACCTGCCAAAAAAAAAAAAAAAAAATGAAAATCACTGTTTATTGTTTGTATCTTTACTCTATTGTATTTATGTGTGCTGCTGCTTGTAGTTGGATAGAATATTCTTCTTCTTTTTTTTTATTAGAAAGTATAGTTTTTCCATAAACATAGCACATACTGAACTGTACTGAAAACCGTGACTCTACAACCGTGAAACCAACCGAACCGTGAAAAAGTTGAACCGTGCCACCCCTGATATATAAATATATATATATATATATATATATATATATATATATATATATATAAACAAATTAATATGTTTGTTTAGTGTTGAAGACAACACTAAAGACTTTTACCTTTTTACTTTTACCTTTTACCTTTTTCCATTTCAAATAAATAAAAGTTTCTGTTCGTTAAAGAATACTGAAAAAAGTTTCAGCTTCCACAAAAATATTAAGCAGGCAACTGTTTTCAACATTGATAATAATGAGAAATGTTTCTGGAGCTTCAAATCAGCATATCAAAATTATTTCTGAAGGTTCATGTGACACTGAAGTAATGATGCAGAAAATTCAGCTTTCCCATCACAGAAATTATTATTTTTTAAATATATTTAAAAATTTGTTTTAAATCGTAACATTATTAATTCAGTGCAATTCAAGTTCATTTGTATAAGGCTTTTCACAAAAAAAAAAAAATAATTATTAATATTAATTTTTCGATTCAAATTTGTTGGTCAAATTAAATTTTGATTAATGTTCTTAAATACAATCCTTGTTCATTTAAGTGCAAAATAGCCTATTTTACTTCTCATTAACAATTTTAATCAAATTAGCTACAATAGCTTTTTGGTGGGATTTTTGGTTCCGATGATTGAATAAAACACACATTTAAAGGAACACTCCACCGTTTTTTGAAATAGGGCTTATTCACATTATTTCCTACATTTAGATAGGTGGGCAAATGCATTTTTGCGTCAGTGCATGCATTGTTTTAGTTTGACTGGGTCGGCGTTAGCTTAGCTTAGCACAATGAATGGAATCCTTTGTTGCCAGCTAGCATGGCCTGAGTAAAAGTGATCAAAATTTTTTTTAAAAACCCACCTAATTACTTCTTGTGGCCTGCGTATTCACAACGAGTACAAATAGCGATCCAGATTAACACTAGGCGATTTCCTAGGCATATTTTGACTTGAGACTATATTATGGGGAAGCACAGGCGAAGCACTGCTGCTTAGGCGAAGCACTGCTACTTCGGCGCAGAGATATCACGCAACACATGAAATCCCACGACTTCCGTCAACATACCGGCGTGAATAGTAGCTGCCTGGCTATTTTCCTTACAGTACACGAATGGCGATGAACATGGCTGATTTTGAGAGAGACGAAGAGGGTGACTTCTCAGACAGTCAAGAACCAGAACCATACCTATTTGAACCAGAGTTTACAGAAGACGAGCTGCGTGCTTTGGAAATAGAACGACAGGAGGAGGAGGTTGCGATCGCTCGTGATGAGAGCCAACATGAACTGGTGGTGTGAATGTGGGGGAATATGCCAATCTATGCCGACGGAAATAGAGTGTCTATGCTGTAGAGAGTGGGACATGTTTTTGCCATTGATGACCAGGCTCAACACGTCAGATCAAGATGAGCGTGCCCGAAGTTGTGTCACATCTACAGAGGATTTCATGGCGCTGATCCATTCTGCAGTACTCGATTTTTTTTCCGGTGTGACAAAGTGAACTGGAAAAAACGCCCCACGCTGAATGGACCAAATGGACAGCTGTCCACAGAGTAAGTGATTATTTTAATCATGACGCATGTATAGATCGACCCATATTATAGCTGTATTTACATAGAGTTGATGTTTTCACAGGCAATATAGGTTATATAGGAAGAGAAATAAACGACAACATACATGTGCACTTTGTTCTTCCTGTGTTTTCAAAGTAGTCCTCTGGTGCACATGTTCTTCGCAAACACGATACTGCTTTATTTTGTTGAGAGGCGTTGAACTACAGATCTCCAGAGCTGCTAGCCATTTATTTCTCAGTTCCACATTAGGTGGAATTCTGTGAAACATTACATTCGTGTATGTCCTTTGCTTGTTCTCACAACCTTTTGCTATGCAGGTAATAACCATGTTTGCTGTAACTTCTCAAAATAAATCATCCAAAAGCGAAGACACTCGGTGCAGGTCACGCCGGTATGTTCTTCTTCTTCTGTTTTTTTTTACGCGTTGCACGCCGGTATGTTGACGGAATTCGTGGGATTTCATGTGTTGCATAGTATCTCTGCACCGAAGTAGCAGTGCTTCGCCTAAGCAGCAGTGCTTCGCCTGTGCTTCCCCATAATATAGTCCCAAGTCAATATCTGCCTAGGAAATCGCCTAGTGTTAATCTGGATCGCTATTTGTACTCGTTGTGAATACGCAGGCCACAAGAAGTAATTAGGTGGGTTTTTTTGATTTTTTTTGATCACTTTTACTCAGGCCATGCTAGCTGGCAACAAAGGATTCCATTCATTGTGCTAAGCTAAGCTAACGCCGACCCAGTCAAACTAAAACAATGCATGCACTGACACAAAAATGCATTTGCCCACCTATCTAAATGTAGGAAATAATGTGAATAAGCCCTATTTCAAAAAACGGTGGAGTGTTCCTTTAAGCAAATACAAAAAAAAAAAAAAAAAAAAAGTTAATAAATTAATTTTCTACATAACCTTGTAATGGTTTAAATAGGGCTGCTCTGATCTGTGAGTTATTCAGATGTTATGTTTTTTTTTTTTTTTTTGGCTACCTCAAGCTGGCTTAATTCACTGATTATTCACTAATTCACTAATTCACCAGTGAGCCCCAAATCTTCTGCATTTAGAGGAAATGTGTGGCACAGAAGTTCCTCTCGATAACACAGCTCCTCTCGATACACACAGCCTGCACTCCCACAATCCATTTCAGCTCAGACCTTAGCTTACAGCTACAGTATAAGTAATTACTTTTTGATCAAGAGCTATGCCCTTGTTGTTGCACAGAATGCAATCTAGACTAACAACATGCCCGAGGTAGTGATTCAAGCATTTATTTTTCTCACTGTGCACTAGGAGACTAATGGATTATCAATACTGTACCATTAAGATGTGTTGCTTTTTCTGGAAGGAAATGAAGAATGACACCGTAGAGTGGCTGTGAAGAGCAATGGAGAGCTGTTTACTTCACAATTAAAATAGCAGTGATGGGAGTGACAAAAAGGAAATGTATTTCAGGATTGGGAAAAATGTCCATGGAATGGCATAGAAATATATATAATATCATTACAAATATAGTTAGAGATTGGAATTTTTGCTCACATTTCTTGTGTAGATATACTGTAAAACAGCATTGTGTGGGTGAAGATGGGTGTTAATACTTCAGATATGAAAAAAGTGCTCCTGTGACTAGTTTTGCTTGTCACTCAAGCCTTAAACATGAACAATCCAAAGACATTTTACTGTTTTTAATCAAGTAAGATGATTTTTGATGCAGAGCAACACCTGTTCAGCTCACGTTGCTTTATAAATAGATCAGCCGCTGGGAGAGGAGAGAAGAGATGTGACAGCTTAATAGTCCATGAAGATTTTTGATAAGCAGAGAAACCAGGTGGATGACAGTTTGTGCTTTGTGTGCATCAGCCCTTAGGAATGAATCAGTCTAAAAACTCATTTAGCACTCAAACAAATATCAAAGCAAACGGCTCCTCTTTGTCAACTTGAGCTCCAATCACATGAGAGAGGAGGTAGTTTGGGACAGGAAATGGTTTCTGAATGGATTTGGAGTAGGTCTAGATTGCCACATGATATTCAGGAAAGCGGCTGGGAAATCTGTGACAGTCAGTTCAGTGTGCTGCTGAATTTATGTCCCCTAAAGACTGATGATTTTAGAAATATTCTTTGTTCATCAATCATGTTATCTAAAAATAGTTTTCAGCACATTAACATCTGGTATCGACATCCCTCTTGGTCTCTTATGCTCACCAAGGCTGCATTTATTATTATAAAAAAAAAAATCAATAAAAAGTAATATTGTAAAATATTATTACAATTTTAAAATACTTATATAATTCAGTGTATTCTAAATGTAATTCATTCCTGTGATGGAAAAGCAATTTAAAAAGATTTTTTCCTGCCTAATATTTTGTAGAAAATATTTTTTAACAAAAAATAAATAAATAAATAATAATAATAAAAAATAATAAATTAAATTAAAATAAATGCTGTTTAAACTTTTAAACTTTCTATTCATCTAAGAATCCTGGAAAAAAAATGTACCATGCTTTCCACAAAAATATCAGCAAAATCTGTAGAAACATAATTAATAATTGAGCTATAAATCAGCATATTTGATGATTTCATGTGGTACTGAAGACTCAAGTAATGACTGTAATGACTACGTTCGAATACTGTACACTCTCTTCCAATTATTTTTAAATTTTTTAATTTTTTAATTTTATTTGTAATCAGATGGTTATTTTCTTCTTAAATTGTACATTTGTCAAAAAGTTTGGTTGTTGTCGTATTCTACCTTTTGTTTCTTTTTTAAAAATGTATTTTGCTTTGTCAATATGCCGTGTCATTCTGATGAATTAAGCGATGTATATAGTCACAGAACCCCTCCCTTCAAAAAAAATCTGATCACAAGTGGCCACAGGAGACTCCTTAGTTGTCTTTGTTGTCATTTGGTTAATAAAACTCTTATTTTGCAGTGCTGTCAAATGCCTTTTTCTGCTTAGGCAACATATTTAAGAGATATAAACCCAAAAGATAATGTGATGCCAGCTGGTTTTCATGGGTTGGTAGGTCTTTAGCTTGGAACTATTTAGAATATTTTGGCCTTACTCAGTCCTTAATTGGTTTACCTTAACAGCTACTTGCTGACAGATATGCCTTCTGGTAAGAAATTCTGACAGAAATTGAGGTTTAATGAGGCTGATATGATTTTTGTTAGCTCCAGTGCTATCAGCTAGCAGATGGATGGTCTCAGTGTCTGTCTGTAGCTTTGATAATTTATTACCTGAGGTGTAAATTGTCAACAGAGGAATACCTTCTGTCAGAGCTGGATTTATTCTTGGTTGTTGGCCTGCTACAACCAACCATGGCTCATGCGGCCAGTAAATGTAGCTGGAAGAGGAATGAACTAACAACTTGAGCTCACACACTTACAGAAGCTGCTGTGAAATCTTAGGGCTCAACCCACCTGTCTGTGATCCTTAGGAAACATAAGCATTGGAGAGATTGACTCCATATAGTGCTGTCATGATAATATGAAATGTTGGCTTGCGGTTAATTTTAATGTCATTGTGATTAATGATTTAATTGTTTTTACAGTACATGCTTAATACGTCTACACCTTAGAAAATAATTTGTTCACACTGAACTTGGACACCTAAAATGTTTGATTTTATTTTAGGCTTTGTTGACATACCCCACAGGGTAAAATTAATGGCATGCATATTTAAAAAATGCATATATTTAGGAATTTTCCACATTTATATTGTCATCATCATCATCACACAAGGTAGACTGACGTGAATAATAATGCTATTATAAAATTCAAAAAAAAAATTTAATTACATTTTTGTAACATATCTTTTTAAAAATTCAAAGATATGTTCCACTGTGGCTCAGTGGTAGAGCATTGTGTTAGCAGCGCAAAAGGTTGTGGGTTCAACTCCCAGGGAACACACAAATGTATAGTCTGAATGCACAAGTGTTGTTGTTATAATACCATATTCCACTGGGATACTGGATACTATATTGCTCACTAGTATTGTGCGGCGGTAGCCATAATCTATTTGTCGTATATATATTTTCTATGATACTGCCAGTGTTGGGTAAGTTACTTTCAAAAAGTAATTATTTACCATTACTAATTACATCATCAATATTGTATTTAAATTACTAATTACTCAGTCTGAAAAGTAACTAAGCTACTCATTAAGTAACTATTAATTATTCAAATCGCTAATTAGGCTACAAATTAAAATCCCTATAAACCTTAATAGAAATTAAACTCATTATTCTTTCAATTTGAGTCAAACTTAGAATAGTTTAGCCTTTAGCTTTAAAACAACTGTAATATTTGCCTTCTTTGGTAAATAAATAGTAATACTCTGAATAAAAACATACAGTATCTGAATAACAAAAAGCTTAAGAAAATTGAAACAACTTTGGCAAGAAAAGCCAGTAAAATCCTTTAATGTAGGAAAGAATAAATTACATACCGTAAATGGTAATTGCATTCATAAGATTAACAGTATGTGTGTGATTTGTTATAAGGCAGCAGCACTGTACAAACGCGTCTGTCTCTGGCCCAGCACCAGCCAAAGCATGAGGTCTTGTGGTCCAAAGTCTTGAAATCTGAGGCACGTGTCCCCTCACTTTGAATGGACATGATGGGTCTGAAGTTAGTGATAATGTCAGTTAATTTCTATATAAGGTTAGTTATAATTTATTTACTGTTTAAATAAACGTGGAAAGGAAACGTTAAAGGTACAATTTGTAAGATATTTGCAGTAAAATATCTGAAAAACCACTAGGCTAGTGTTATATATTTTGTACAGCTGATTACTAACAATATCTCTAATGTTTTCAACTATTTATAAATTATGAGAAAATCCTCATTCTTAACAGTGACACGGCAGTGCAGTCGCCTGTCAATGACGTTGGTTACCTTTTGTTACCTCCTTTACTGACGTAGAAACCACATGACAACAGTGTCGTGGACAAATGCGGAAGTAATGTCTAGCGTCCAGCAAACCACTAGCTTGCTTCAAGCAGTTCCTTATTTACCACTTCTTGCATGTTTTATGGTGGATTGTGTTACTTATTTATGGAACATAATTACTGTTTACCGTCTGCCGCTGGTTCTGTCAACAAGGACAGCTCCCGTAAACTTGTGTTTTACTCGACAGGTGAGTTGTTTTGATTCTTATCTTTACAGAAAACGTATGCTATTATAACGACCAACAAGATTAGTATTATGGGGCATACAGGCCAAACGCGACCTGCTAGAGGACGCATCTGATCCATAGTCTGATTGCGTCTTTGCATTGTCTTTGTATGTAATCTACTTGCGCAAATCGTTGAACTCGCGTTTGAAAATTATGACATCACGCACAGCATTTATAAAACTTTACCTCATCCATTAAATCCATGATTTATATTTCATTCTGATTGATGGCCGTCAGCGGTTGGGTAAAAGACAACAAATCCCATCATCCCACGCTCCTTCTTAGCGTCATCAAACCACGCAATTGTTATTGTTTTGATTGTGCGCCCTCTCGTGGCAGGTCCTACAACTTGTACCTTTAAAGCTCAAATACGGGAAAGACTGTACCTCGCTGTACCTCGCCTCGTTTCATACGGATTACATATTTGATTTCTTTAAAATTAGGCTTTCTATAGAAATATTTCTCATGTCTCTGTGTCAAATTTTGCTGAGTTTGTGATGTGTAGAAAGTTGCTCACAGAGACCTATACATCAGAAAGTGCACCGTTTGTTTTGTTTATTTTGCAAAAGCACAATGTTTTGTTGTTATTGTCAGTGTACACAAATAAAAGTAGGCCCTTTTTAGATTTGATTGATTTTATCCGAGTCTCTATCCGAGTAGACTATTTAAGGTTTCTCTGTGAATCAGGAAAAAAAGAAAGTGAGCGCACTGGCGCACAGAGGGTTAAAGACGCTGCATTCAATTTTTATTTTTAGATGGTAAATTTAGATTTTAAATTCAATATTGATTTTAGAACTGTTTAAATTATTTACTGCATGTAACCCAAGTATTTTATAAGTAACTGTAATTAAATTACCTAAAATGAGCAGTAATCCCTTACTTTACATTTTCAGTGGATAAGTAATTTAATTTAATTACTTAGTAACGCGTTTCACCCAACACTGGATACTGCAATAGCCATTGAGTTCAGAAATGTGTTTATTTAGTTAATTCATTACCATTATAATGTGTTTTGTTAAAACAATTTCTGTTTTTCGCACAAGGTTGGTTTTGTATCATTTAAACCAGTTGTAACCTGCAAATAATGTTGACAGTGTTTTCTTTACTCGACTTTCTAAAAATAATTAAGCAAATTAGCATTTTGTCAGCCACTGTCGATCTGTGAATTCCTGTTCTCTCTCAACTGAAGATGCTATGAGTGTTAAAACAGAGCCCCCTTCTGCTGCAGTACATGATCATCGCATGCTGATCTTACATCATATCAAACAGACTCTCTCCAGAGGCAATTTGGCATCAAACATCCAATAAATAACAGCAATGAACAGTGACATGCCAATATGGTGCTACGTGCAGATCAGAGTGTTGATGCCATAAGATAAAAAAAATCAATCAGCAGATGAATGACAAATTACACCTTGAGCAACCATCACTAGCTGCCAGTTGAAATAATCTTACAAAACAAAGGAATCTCAGTATTTTAAAGAAATTATTTTAAGGTCAGGGTGGTGTCTTCATGTTCTTTTATGAAATAGTCTACCAGATAAACTCATGTTCACTGTTGTTAGGGCTTTCTCAGGTTTCAGACACTTAGCATTTAATTCAATATCAGTCACATAAAAGTCAACATAAAATCTTTTTGTGCTTGTAATCACTCTAGCTTGCTTTCCATGTCACAGCCCATTTCAGAGCTCTGTAGGCTTGAATATTGCTGTATTTCCCCCTTTTCATGCTGCAGATTGACATGTTAGCATGCCGACCTATAGTACCTGCGAGTCATTTCACCTTGAGTTGGTATTGGCCTGAACTACACTGGATTGATTGGTGCCGCAGACACATGCTGGGTCACCAGCCTTAAATAATCCATAATAGAAAGCCGAGTGCGAGGAGGGGGCCTTGAAAGTCGCATTCACAAATGGACAGTTCAATCAAATTAGAACTAGCAAAAAATATTCCTGTAATAGCTGGGATCCTTGAGGCAAGCCTTGACCCAAAATGTGCTCTGTTTGGGGAACCCTGGATATGCTGTGTGGGCCCCTCCTTGGCTGATGGATTTAATGTGGCCCTTGGAACAGTCTATCTGTCTCCTCTCTTCTTCATAGACTGCTGCTCACTGGAGTGAGCCGAGGATTACAGTATCTTATTAGTGCAGGAAAAGAGACAGCCGTTCACTGAGTCATCCTGTCTGTTGGTCCACATGGGCCACACATCCAGCTTCAGTGCGCCTGAGGACAATGGCTTTTTTTATGAGCCATTTAGAGTTTGAGAGGTTTTTGGGGGGTGGAATGGATTTTAGTTTTGATCCTTCGTCTATGTGCAGCATTATTTGGGACTTTTTATTATTAGCGGTGCCAAGATGTATGTTCAAATCCCTACCTCTATACACCATTTATGCCGTGAAGGATAGCTCAAATCGTTTGGCTTGTTTAGGAGAGATGCATTTGTAGTGCTTTTTCCCCCCTAAGTGATTAAACTTTTTTTCACCTGCTGGACTAAAAAAAAACAGATGAAAAAAATCCCATATATTTAGTGAAGTAGGGACCCTATAGCCATATTGAGGCTTGAAGTGTTTTAGGGACAGATAGTTATTTTTTTTTTTTGTTATTTTGCTTTATTTTAGTTATTTTATTTTGCTTCATTTTATCATTTATTTATTTTTGTAAATTAGATATTTGATTATGTTTTTCATATTATGATTTTTTTTATTGTTTTAACCTTTGGTCATATTATTTCATATAATATTGTTTACTATAATATTTTATCATTTATCGTTTGACTTTTTTTGTTCAATTTATGATTTTATACGTGTATTTAATCTGTTTATCTATTCATTTTATTTATTATTTACTTTTGATCAGATGAGCCCAAACATGTTAATTTATTTATTTATATAATTTGTTGTTTCATTATTGTTTTTTTATTATTTAATGTTTTTATACATTTAATATTATTTAATTTGAATTATTTAATTGAACTGCTTTTGGTAAAAGAAGATAGAGAGAAGAGAGAATCATGAAGCACATGTCAACCCATGTTGACACAGCTCCGAATTCTTTCGTTGTTTTAATGACATTTTCGAATTGCTCTGATTATTCATGTGTTTGTTTACCTCTCTGGTTTTGGCCGCTGTTTCAGGACTGAGACTTCCAGAAGTGATAACGGGTAATGAGAAAAGCATAATGCATTGCAAGAGAGTGGTATGTTTGTCAAACAACATGGTAAACACTACATTATTCAACACAGTTCAAAACACTAATGTGTTTTAAATGTGTATTTACTTCTCTAATTCAACACTAATGATAAACATCATTATTGCCACTAGCTGTCTATACAGGTGACGGAACCAATTACCTGTAAGATTCAGCGCATCGGAGAGTGACACTTTATTTCAGCTGTATTCAATGGGAAGTTAATAGAGAAATAGAAAGTCCCTTGTGATGGCCACACGCTGACCTTCTGACTGATAGTTGTGTGTTGTGTGAAGAGTAATCCCAGCTCCCATTGATGAATCTTAGCTTCTCACGCTCTAGATGCGGTCTAATTGAATTTCCTTGGTCACAATGAAAACTTACTCCAACCTGCCACTTTTGGGTTTGCGCCTTTGATAAGCAAATGACCCCCGTGGAATTGAGGTCACCGGCAGCAAAAACAAGAGTGAGTGGAAAAAAAAAAGCCTCTTCCACAGTCAAGCCTCTGTATTGACTCACAAGAGAATAAGAGCAGAGATGTCACTGCGGGTATGTGAGTCTTGTCTGTATTTCTAGAGACACACATGCTGTTTGATTTAGCAGCATCATCCTCTTCACAATAAAAGTCCTTTATAGCAGTAATGAGAACTGTAACTCACACATTTGAATGGATAACATACTTGAATAAAGCATTTCTTTGTCACCTAGTCATTCCTCTAGCAGAGTTTGCTTTTAGAGAGCTGTTTGTGCAGACACAAGAAACAGATGTTTGCCTCTGCAATAATATGTTGAGCAGTTACTGCAAAGTCACGCTGGGACTGAGATAAAGTTATTGTGTAGTGTGTCGGAACGGGATTTTATCATATCCCTTGATTCTACTGTAAATGCACCGTCGAATCCGACCAGAACCCTGCTAGATCCCTGAAGGAAACATCTCATCCATGCGTTTTCCTGTGAGACTCTGGGTTTTCTACAAATACCACATCTGAACGGATAGTTTAAAATTGAAATGATGAAAACGATGTCATGATTTATTCACCCTCGTGTCGTTCCATACCTGTATGACTTTTTCTTCTTCTGAAACGTAAAAGAGGATATTTTGAGTGTGTTTTTGTCTAGAAACTGTCTAGTTCATTTTTTCCATAGGAGGAAAGTCATATTGCTTTGGAACAACATGAGGGTGAATAAATGATGACAGATTTGGTTTTTTATTGTTGTTTTAGCAGTTTAATTTAGGGTTAGATTGTTTTAAAATATTTTATTAATTTATTTTTAGACATGGAAGTTTTTTAATGGGGCCCTGGGTTTAAAGGTTTGGCTTACCCAAAATTAAAGGTTCATGAGTTAAAGACTGATGTTTGTATTTTTGCAGCATCATGCATTTTCAAAACACTGAATGTTTTTCATTGACACTATTCTTTATGATGCATGCATTGAATTCTGGGAAATGCCTGGCATCTGGATGACCTTGGTCAGTGGTCTGTTATGAAAAATGCACTTGGTTCAGCTCACCCAGAATGGACGCAAAATTATTATTATTCTTTTTCAGAATTTTATGTCAGTATTTAATAATTTGTCAGATGTCAGCGTAGAAAAATGGGACAGGTTATGAATTTTTAACAATTAATTTTGAAGGTGTGTATTCAGTATGCAGACGCACAACACGACACAAGCATAAAGCAATAACTCAGAATTACCATTCAATCTCCACAGGACCTTTTTTTCTTTGAGAGCCTAATAAATGTGTCTTCATTTTGGAATAATTTCCTCCATCTGTGGGGGTTTAACAGTATTGGAAGTGGGTGCGGGTGCTAAGAGTAAATTATTCTTTAACTGTGTGACCTCTCAGACCCCAAAGGGAGGGTTGCCACAGCGACCTCGCTCAAGGGCTCAGGGGTAAACGTTTTAATGGTGTTCCTAGTCAAAGACTTCATACTCTATTAATTACTAATTATACAAATCTGCATTAGAGTATTATCCTTGCCTATCATGCAGCTAAATCTGTCATGCAGGAAAAGTGAATTTTCATGCCTGAATTGTGGTGCAGGCCAATTGGCATATTCACACAAGTGAACAAAACCTAATGTGGCGGCCTCAGCGGTTCGTCGCGGAACACAGAGGGAATGTGAGGTCAGAAATCTGGCTAATTGCTGCTAAAAGAAACAAAAAGCTATTAATACTGTAAAACAATCAGTGTTTAAGATTCAGGCCTATGCCTGTTCCCCTTAATTGTATTTTGCGTTTTATTACGAACGATAATTACATTCTCTAAAAAAAATCACTAATTTTAGTGGTCTAATATCATTACTGTTTCCGCTCATATTGAATTGGTTATGCAATTTGAATTAAATGCAATGTGAGCGGAGCAATTCATTAAGAGTGTGTTCTTTTCAATGCACTTATTTTTGTCTGGATTATAGAGTTTATTAGCATTGAATCTCATATTTCTGACTAGTTGCAAGTGTTTCGAGCCATCAGCGAGGATTAAAGTCCAGACGTTGTGTCAGAGGAGAGCAGGATTGTCTGAGAGGTCTATTTTGATGTTGACGCCCTGAGTAACACTGGAGGGCAGTTTAACTCTAACGGTAATTGCATGTGCTCCTAATGTCTGCCAAGATAGTGAGACAAGCTCTCTATGCTGCCCTATTTCTTTCCTCCGAGACTCTCTTGCCAAGCGGTGATGGATGTGATGTACATTGATTTGTGACAGACAGGTTGGAGCAAGAACTCAAATGACCGGCAGGATTTGAGATGATGCATTTCTGTCATATTGCTGAAACATCTGACCACACTGCAGCTAATTGCAGAATATGGTTATTGGATTTGTTTTGTGCTTATTATGACGCATTGACCTTAAATGCTTGACTGCTCATGCAGTGCAGTATGAGTTTCGGTCTACCTAGACACCATATTTGGGCATCATAGGGGATTTCAGCTGTTCAATATAAGTCTCTGCACACTCCTATGATGTGCAAAAATGTGTGTTTTGGCATTGATGCCAAAAAAAAAAATCTATTTGAACATTGAAATGATGTCCAAAAACCAATTTGAACATTTGAATGCAGCTATAATGTACTAAATATATAAGCATTCAAATGAATCTTTTATGAATCTAAAATTATTTCAATGCTTAATTATACACAAAGAAAAAAAATCTAAATGTGAGTGCAAATGCAACTATAAAACATTTTGATATGGGTAGAAAAGTTAAAGCATTTAAATATACACATGATGAACTAAAATCTTTATATTTTTTAAATTATACCCAAAAATATTTTTAATGTTCATTTTGTGCACAAAAATCAATAAAAAATTTTGAATGGCTGATTAGTGCAGCTGTACTCTATTAGGTACAGAAAAAGAAATGCCTAGAAATCAGTTTAGGCATTTGAATACAATTATGATGCACAAGTATTGTTTAATGATACACAAAATACATGTACATACATGCATACATAGTTTTTAATGTTAATGTTAATGACTACCCCCCCCCCCCCCAAGAAAAATATAAAAAGTAATATAAAAAATAAAATGTAAGCAGCTCACTAGTCCCAACCCACACAAGAGAAAGAGGGAGGAAGGGATGAACAAGGTAGGGTGGAGAGTTAATCAAGGTTGGAGTGATAGAGATTATGGGAGAAATTAGGAGGAAGGTGGTTGAAGAGGGGGATGTTTACATCTTCAAGGTCAAGCTTTCGTGTTGAGATGAGCGATAGCCATGAAGAAAAATATCAGAGAGGCTTAGGGGTTGAGGAGATGGTCCAGAGATAATGAAAAGAAAAATGATCTTTGTCTAACCCCCTCCCTTCATCTTTAAACAGAGCTTTATTATGCATTAAACAATTTGTGTTGTTTGTGTTGGTTAACTTTGATGATGTTCATTTGTATTTGTCAGCAGAAAATGAATCATTTTGTTGGATGACTTCACACCAGTTGTATAGACATTATTCACCCCATTGCTGTTGACAAATTATCACTTCATTCCTTTTTTTTTTCTTCTTTTTCTTGTCCTCTTTTAATTTTCATTTTCAGAAAAGACCTCTGAGCTTTGATGGGATAATCCTAGCCACTCTTGGAAACGCACATATTGTGTAACCAAGAAAAATATCTCCCACTGGAAGCTCACATAAATATTAATATCTGTTTATTTATTAATTCATCCCAGAAAGCATATTAGAGCTTGGGATTTTCTATTTCGAGGTGGTTTCGCATGTCATACACATCCTGCATTTAGTCAGCAATGATTGTGACAGTGCTCAATCATCTGTCAGTATTCCATGAATTAGCCAAGCTACAAAAATGTTAATTTGCATATATATATATATTAGTTTGTTAATTTATTTCCCCTTATCTCAAATGGTCGGCAGCTCTTCACCTTCAAAAAACTTTTGGAACCCAGTGGACAGTTTGCCATGCACAGTTTGACAGCTGTTAATAATTTTACATTGTTGTCAAAGTTTTGATGCACCGCTGCCAGTAAAGAGCTGCTTATTTCCACCTACCAATTAGCCACACATTTATTGCAAGTTTGACACAAACAGTTTTTACAGGGGCCTGGCGCCCATCAGCTGAAGGGCTGTTTCTGAATGCCTCTCTCTGTCTCTGTCAATGGTGATATGTTTGGAGCGCTGAGCTGAACATGTTTGCTGTGTCTGGTTTGGTCCCAGGGCTGCCGGTGATGCAGGTGAAGATTGACATCTCCAGACAGCAGGTGGAGAAGATCTTTGGTCTGGAGGATTATTGGTGTCAGTGTGTGGCCTGGAGCACTACAGGAACCCAGAAGAGCCAAAAGGCATATGTGCGCATTGCCTGTGAGTTCAGCTTTGCTATCTTATAACACAAACGTTTTGACTGAATGCCATCTTATAATCTGTGGTAATTTGAAAATGTCTCGCACAGTGGGTTCTCAACTGGGTGCTTCCCCAAAATGGGTCACAGGTCTGTGGTGATCTGGATTGAAGGGGAGAAGATAAATCCAAAAGCTAAATGCAAATAATAAAGTACAACTAACAATACTGCATAATATTTATTTACCTGCTTTTATGCATTGTTACGACTAACTCAGAGCCACAACAAGCGATAGGAGACCATGCCACAACCAAATGGTACAAAAGTGTATCCCACACAAGTTTAAACAACAAAACCCAAATATGGGGTGTGTGAATGTCAATATCAGTAGTGTAGGTATGCATGGATGTATGATGTGTATGAGTGCAAGTGTTGAGTGTAACAGAAGACATAAACTTAAACTTAAATGTGCATCGGTGAAGAATGCTGGCATCCCGAGCGAGGCATGGACCTGAACAGGTCAACCGAGCAGTGTTCAAGCTTTTAGCCACCGGAACAGAGCAGGAAGATAGCGAGCAATCCAGCAGCAAATCTCCTATTTAAACAATTCTTCTCAGGTGACAGCAATCAAGTCTGAAATAGAGGAGGCCAGGAGGGGCAAGAGAACAAGCAAAGACAGGCCAAGGGCCGTAACAGCATCAAAACATTTTCATACCATGTTAAGGTCATAATTTCAGCCCTAAAATCTCGGTCTCAAAGCAAATCCAACTGAGAACAACAGGTTAAAGCAAATGAGTTAATTTCCATCATTCCATTAGAAAATACAGAGCCTTAGTTGGCAACTAACATTAATAGCTGGTCTCTATGGGTGCTTTGAGTGAACAGGTGTTTCTTGCCATAGATGTTAATGTAATATATTTGAATACTTCAGTTCTCATTTCAAATACTGTGTAAACATTGTGTTTTGGTAAAAAGCATGTCTAACCAAATTAATTTGTCCCTAATGTCTTTAAAGTGCTCTACATCACAGTAGCATTTGCTCTTTTTATCACTCCACCATAGAGTGTTTTGATAGTGATATACTTTCTATTAAAAGTTATTTTGAAATTCCATTTAGCCAATCAGTCTAACCACTTATGTTCTGTTTTTCCCCAAGGCTGATTGATTCAGTTGGTTTTATATGACTTAGTTAATGTTTGATTGGGAAGTTTGATCAGGAAAAGCCTGTGGCAAGGAAATCTGCTAATCTGCAATATAACACTTTGTAATTGCCTCAAGAGGCCTGATGGCTTTGATATCTCTGTGTGATTAAACACCAAAAAACTCCACCACTGCACTGCCTCTCTCAAAATAAACGCCAATTCATGTGTGTATATATACATACATAATCAGATTCCAAAAATTAAGTGCTTGTAATTAGACAAATTACATTTTAAAATACTTGTAATAAGACTACAGTTTCTTTTTAATAATCGGACTACATATTATTTGCACAATAGCAATAAATTATTCATAATTTATTTATTCTCCCAAATACCTGTTTTTCATCTTGTATATGTTCCTTTTTAAAATAGCCTATACAGTATACATCAGAAAGTCCTTTCAGTTTTTCGGACATTCACTCACTAGTCAGGTGGCTACACAGCATTTGACCACTGGATTTACAAAAATCATTTCAAGTGTTTCAACATTGCATCAACTACTGATGGACACATTAATGTTTATTTGAATGATCACTCTATAGGTTGTTTAACCCTCTATTACAGTGTCTTTGGAAGGCCTTTGTCTTTCAAACACATTAAAATGCACAAATTCACATTATTACTTATTTACATGCATTGCAGGCATTCACAAACTTTTGTCATCTGAACATCTTTCAACTGATGTATTTACTTGAAATACCCCTGAGATTTAAAATAAATATTTAATAATTAAGTATCACAGTTGCATGTTCAGGGTTCTCTGACATTGGTTAATAGTCACATGACATGCAGGTAAACTTAGATTCACCTCTGGTTTCACTTTTGGGTGATAAAAGGACTCTTAAATAAATACTTTGCTTAGAAGAAAAAAAACTTTTACTCACCCAAGAATGATACTATAAGAGTGGCTCAAACGGTTTGTGTTCTACATAACTCCATCTGTTCCTGGACACAAAGTTCCGTACAACTTCTAAACACTTTCAGTATAGTGCATGAGTCATATGGACCACTTTTGTGTTATGTGTATGGTGCTTCAGTCTTTTTTGGAGCCTGAAAGCTTCCGTCCCCATTTATTATAACTGCGTTAAAACTATTCCTAACAGTTTTCCACTCAAGTCAAGACAATGTCAAGACATCTCAGGACTCGATGGCCACCTAATCCTTTGTGCCTTTCCTATTCCCATCAAATCCTATTTAATTAAATTGAATGTCAAAGGCCCCTCTTCACCTCTTAATGTTTGCCAAGGCCTGATTGGTGAAGACAGGCATGACATCTGTTTTGAGGAAACGAAATGACTGGCAATGCCGTCGTTATTGAGAGAGATCTTATTCCCCAGCGTCTGAACCGAAGACAAGCCCCCTGTCTCAATGGACACCTTCTTCCAAAAGCTTTTTCGTGTCACAACAGCTATAAACGTTTATGCAAATATTGTTTTGAAATTATGCCATCCATAGTCAGGAGGGCACGAAAACCCTCTGTCAAGAGTAATGCAATTTTGACAAGCAAATACAATTCGACTCGCATCAACGCTTGTCCCAGGGGTTTTAGGTAGAGTGGGTGGTCGTGCAGATATCACAGCCATGGTGTGGTATCGAGTAGTGGAGGAAGATAATGCGATTTCCTTTTTGTTGATGGTTTGCCTGGGGGCTGCAGACAACCATTCTCTGAAGCAACCAAGCAGGGTCTAATAAGCACTTGGGTCTGTGATATGTGTCCTTCTAAGAGAGAACGTACACGGTGCAAACAAAGCCCTAAGTTATATATGGAGGAGCTCTTAACCAAAAAAAAAACACATTGCTTAATATGACACAGATAACATAAGATTAAATGGCTTGGCAGTTTACCTTCCTGGTGATGTATACGTTCTGATCCAATTAATGACAACAGGAGTATTTTAGTCAATAGCCTGGCTTGAGCCCATAGGAAAAAAAAAAAAAATGCATTCAATCCTTTTAAAATCTCAATTGTTTCCCCTAGACTCTTGCTTAATGCCCCAGTCACACTGACAGTAATGTTAAACCGAAAGGTGGCAAAGTCAAAATCTGTCAAACACACACATAACACACACATACAGGCCTAAATTTAGACTTTTTTAATTTTTAGAATTTGAATTGAAAAAAAAATTCATGTTCATTTAGATTATACAGTTTAAACATAAACTACTAATCCTGATTAAAAACATTGTCAGTAATACATAAATGAAACAAAAGATTTCTGTAATAGTATTAGTTAAATAAATGTGTTTTTAATGCACAATAACCAGGTTCATGTATTTATCATTTATTTTGTATCAATCTTATACAGTTTTAACTAACTGAATATTGCTCATTCAACAGCTAGTCATATTTAACGATGTTCGTACTTTATAATTGAATAAATAGCATTGTTTTAACAATTACAGTTATTCATAATGAAATAATGATTTACATTTGTGCTTATAAGTGTGAACATATATGTTCCAAATTCACCTAGTACCTAATAAATAAAATCCTTTTGCTGTACAGATCTGAGGAAGAACTTTGAAGAAGAACCGCTGGGTAAGGAAGTGGCACTGGATCAGGAAGTCCTCCTGCGCTGTCATCCTCCTGAAGGTGTTCCTCCTGCAGAGGTGAGAGCAACAATTAAACATGTTAACACCCAACAGCTCTACTAATTATCCCCCTCATTAATACACTCGCACAAATATACCATCGAGCCAGAGATCTGACGTCTTTCACCATATTCCGTCTGTTCTGTGAGCTGGCCTTGGATGAGGAACTATGTTGTGTGATTTGGCAGCTCTGGGAGTCCCATCAATAATAAATGTATTTTTGCACGGGTGCAGGACTTGACCAGCCTGCGACCAGCTGTTGCTGCTCAAAATGGCCATCCAAACTTCAAAACCTAACAGCAGCAATGTAGTGGTGCTTTGTCTTCATATTAAATTTCAAATCCATTTTAACTACCAAAGTGACTGAAAAGTTGGACTTCATTCTTTGTTTTTTTTTTTTTTTGTTTTTTTACTTTTTCAGTCAGTTTAAAAGGGTCATCCGATGCTACATGCACTTTTACAAGTTGTTTGAACTGAAATGTGTGTTGGCAGTGTTTGTACACAACCACTCTATAATGATAAAAATCCACCGAGTGTTTTTCTTTTTTTTTAATCTACTAAAATCTTTACCCCTTTCTCAAATCAAGCCGATCTCAGATTCCTGTCTTTCTGACGTCACACAGATAGACCCCTCCCACAATAGTTTGATTGACAGTGGCGTTTCAGCACAGACTGGACTGGAGTCTTACCTTAGACCCGACCTGAGTGAGCTGTCATCAGTCTGCCATTGTTTCACCGCCGGAGTATATGTAGACAAGAATGTCTCCTAAGCGATTGAGGTTTTCTGTTGTTGAATGCAATAATGAACATAGCAGTCGTCATTTACTCTCGACATCTGAGCCGCTGAAGACTTTTTGAAGGTAATGTGCCCCCCTTCCCCCCTCAAACTACATAAATGTGTTTATGTTCGCGTGAATCAATCGTGATCCAACACCTACAGAAGAAATGAGTATAAGGTTTTTTTTAAGGGGTCATATGATCCGATTAAAATTTTTCCTTTCTCTTTTGAGTGTTACAAGCTCTTGGTGCATAAAGAAGGTTTATGAAGTTCCAAAGACTAAAGTCCAAAGAGATATTCTTTATAAAAGTTAACAGTCAACCACACACCCCTAAAATTGCTCGTTCTAACACACACCAACATCTCTACATCACTACGTGGAAGATTTGCATAACGTCTCCCAAATGTTCACGCAAAGAAAGTGTAACTCTTAACCCTCTGGAGTCTAAGGGTATTTTTGGGGCCTGGAGAAGTTTTGTCATGCCCTGGCATTTGTGCTTTTTTCAGTTTCTTATAAATATCTAAATGGGTAAAGTCTAATCTCACTGTAATCAGCACAAACTTGGCTATAATAATATGTGAAATGCATGCATGTACATGATTGTATTTTTGAGAAAAAAAATGTTATGCGTGGTTGGTGAAAAACTAAAAATGTTAAATCACTTGAATAAGGCCATAAAACACATAAAGAAAAATGGTTCTTTAAACGGGATTTTTGAGAACTGTAGCTTGTAGCCTAGAATTTTTCTTTCTAAATGATGTAAAAAATCATCTTATTAACTCACTCACAGAAAACAATATATTGATTAAAATTTTCTAAGACACTTTTTGTTGGTAAAAGTCATATGCGAGTAGGCGTCAACTATCATGAATATCATTGTGATTTACACCTGAGAAGACAAAGGCCTGCATGATGAGCTGCATAATGAGCCTTTCAGTCAGCTGTGCCACAGAGAGGGATGAAGATCAGCGCAGACAAAGGCTGTAGACAGCACACCTTGTTTGTTATCTTTATTTTATAAGTGCACAAAGTTTTGTTGTTATTATGTCTGTTTTCAAAAAAACTACTTGTTTTGGCGTTCCAAAAAACGACAAAAAATCTGTGGTTAAGTTGTATTTCAACCTGTTCCAGAACAGTCCAACCCAAATATTCAGATGTGTGCTGGGCATTTTATTGAGGATGAGGACTGTTTCTTGGACAAGTAGCCTGCAATGCATCTGTGGCACAACGGCTGTTTCTATAAAGCTGAGCAGTTCAAAAGTTGCAAGGACAGTCTGGCGCTTCTGATCTTGTATCACATCTTGTATGTATGTTATTTATAGTTAAATAATTTGCCAATGATAAATAAAACGTGAGTTTTGAGCAGTGTAGAGCACTGTTGGGAACGTTACTTTAAAAAAGTAATTAGTTATAGTTACTCACTACTTGTTCCAAAAAGTAACTGAGTTAGTAACTGAATTACTCTATAATAAAAGTAACTCGTTACCAGGGAAAGTAACTATTTGTGTTACTGTAAAAAAAAAAAAAAAAAAAAAAAAAGTATGTCAAAGAATTTTTTTTCAGTTTCTTCAGTTTTCACAAGTCAGTTGAAATAAGTAGAACAGACAGGTGTTCGTAGATAACTTTCGAGATTTATTGCACGTCAACAGACAGCAAGAGTTTTATCCTGCACTCTTTGTAAGAAAAGTGTTTTTGGCCACTAGCTTTGTAGATGCGTATGTCACACATTACATGCACGTTCTTGCCTTTGACTACAATGAATTTGAAGTAGTGCTTATATCTCCACCTTGAAAATGCCAACTTTTCATCGGATTGCTCCTGACTCGCCATTTCTGCTGCTGCTGCGAATCTCTGTGTAGCTGTTGCGTGTGTGTGACTGTGTGTGTTTGGCGCCACTGGCGCGCGTGTGAAAAAACACTGGCTCTGATTGGCTACCATGAAACACGTGACTCTGCCTTAGCCAATCATAATCGCTTATCTCGTTATTAACCCACCTGCTCACTCGCTGTGTGAGCCAGGGGTGCGTTCAGATTGCATATTAAATCAATGCATAGTAACGCACCACATTTAACGTTCAGTAACGTTAACGGCGTTGTAACGATGGGAAAAGTAATTAGTTATATTACCCCGTTACTGAAAAAAATAACGTCGTTACCTAACGCCGTTCTTTTAAACGCCGTTATTCCAAACACTGGTGTAGAGTGGGCTTGTTTGTTGTTTCTCAGACCACAAATGCAGACATGGTTTTATGTTTACGCAGTGTTACACAACGCAACATGTAAAAAGACAGTATAAGTCATTATAATCCATAATTGCTGTATGTCTCCACTGGATGCAACAAATGCCTCGTTTGTAATTGGTTTTATTGATTTTGTCTCATCTAGTGATGTCTGGATCGCGAACAAATCTTTCTATTTAACCAGATCTTCTTAGTGAAACGTTTTGCGTCTCCAGTATGCACTAATCCACAAATTACTTAAGTTATTAGAAAGTGACGTGACATTCAGCCAAGTATGGTGACCCATACTCAGAATTTGTGCTCTGCATTTAACCCATCCGAAGTGCACACACACAGAGCAGTGAACACACACACACACTGTGAACACACACCCGGAGCAGTGGGCAGCCATTTATGCTGCGGCGCCCGGGGAGCAGTTGGGGGTTCGATGCCTTGCTCAAGGGCACCTAAGTCGTGGTATTGAAGGTGGAGAGAGAACTGTACATGCACTCCCCCCACCTACAATTCTTGCCGGCCCGAGACTCGAACTCACAACCTTTCGATTGGGAGTCCGACTCTCTAACCATTAGGCCACGACTTCCCTTTTTTTTTTTTTTATAAATTTTTTTTTTTTTTTTTTTCCCATTTGTTTTATAAACGTGCCTTACACTCCATCTGACGTAAAATAAACCAATATCCTGAGTTATTCAGTTACTCCTAACAGTCCATTGACTGAACTGCTAAAAGAGAATCGATGATGGGATGTGCATAATCAGAGCAGCTGGAGTGAGTCTCATGCTGCTGGCCTGGTAGAGGGCATATGTAAAAGTGTGTAACATTTACATCACATGCTTGAGGCATTCGGTCAATCACAACACACTGGATAGCTGGCCAATCAGAGCACACCTCACTTTTCAGAATAAGCCTTGTAAAAAATCGATGCATTTCAGAAGGCAGGGCATAGTGGGGTCAGCAGAGCTCATTAACATTTAAAGGAAAATGCTACAAAATGGATTGCTCTGAAAGGAGCTGTTTTTGACAGGGTAAAAAAGGTGTTTTGAGAATTGAGAAAATTTTAACCAAACTATGGTGCAGACTTTTCATTAAGACCCTAAAGAATCATATCAACTTGTGGAAAATGGGCATCGGATGACCCTTTTAAAAGAACATTCCTGGTTTTATACAATTTCAGCATTTGTGGTGTAATTATAATTTCTGTGGTAAATAATTTTGACTAATTCATAAAGTTCATTCTAATTATTAATATTATTATTACATAAATCATATTATAAATCAGGGCTTGAAAACGAAAAATAAATTCAATCGGTTCACTCCGAGCAGAATCGATATTTTAACTTGTCTGTTCTGCGTTCCTCTGATATTATTACCATTCCGAAATCGGTTCAGGTGGAAGAAATACCGGTTAATAACGTTATTTTTTAAAACAATATTGTTTGCCTATAGTTTGCATAATAATAATAATAATAATAATAGTAATAAAGTACAGTGTTTTCTTTACTCAAAAAGAAAAGGAAAATATAGACATCTAATGTTAGCCAATAACCCGCTGCGCTTATTCACAGCCAATACAGCATAATCTTTTCTAGATTTTGGCTACTAAAAAACACAAACATATAAATAAATAATAATAATAATAATAAATAAAAAATAGAAAAATGCTAATCTACTTTCCAACTGCCCCATGCTGCCATTCAGTTCCTGCCATAATCTAACATCTTCAGCCCAGGCAGGGGCTTTGGGAGCTGGCCAGAATGGCCGCTGAATACAGGTGCAGACAGAGCTTTCTATGCACTTGAGTGAGACTAAAGCTGTGAAATGTTTTCTCTTGTGTATATCTCTAGGTGGAGTGGCAGAGAAACGAGGAGCTAATCGACCCCAAGACTGACCCCAATTTCTTCATCACCGTGGACCATAATCTCATCATCAAACAAGCCCGCCTGGCCGACACAGGCAACTACACCTGCGTGGCCAAGAACATTGTGGCTCGACGAAAGAGCTCCTCGGCTACTGTGATTGTCTATGGTGTGTTTCTTCTCATACATTGTTCCATTTTTAAATCACAGATAAATGGACTTCACCTTTCAACAGTTTGACAAAAGTTTGGGATGGTTTTGACCCAAAGTCAGGGGTAATTTACTGAGAGAGTTAGGCTAGCTTTGATGGACAACTCTATATTTGATCAGACTTTGAGAAAAAAGTATACTTACTGCTTTGCTTTGTGAAATCTTTTCAGTGTTTTGTTTTACTATAACTATAACTATCATTTTTTTTATATTATCTATTTTTATTGTTATTTTTTAATTATTTTTAAATAATTGAAGGGTTCCCATAAACTTTAAAAAATATAAGGGCAAATGATATTTTTAGGCCTGAAAAAAACAAACAAACATGAAAATTAGGTTAAAATATTAATTTTATATTTATTTAAATGTATACATATAGTACAATATATATATATATATATATATATATATATATATATATATATATATATATATATATATATATAATATGAAATATATTGTATATAAATATTATTGTTTTATTTCAATGATATACTATATTATTTTTTTGTAAGTTGTTCCACATAATTTCTGTTTTGTGAATGTTTTTTTTTATTATTATTATTATAAGAAAAATAATTTTAAAATTATTATTATTATTATCATTATTAATTATTCAGTAACAATTAACTAGAAAGGAAATTTATCAGAAAGAGTGGGAACCCTGTCACTTGCATAATTATATTATAAAAAAAATGCTGCTTTCTTTAATATTTTATTATGTAACATAAATATAAATGCATTTGCATTATAAACCACATATTTACTTTGTGGATATTGCTTAAGCGTCCAAATATATTTGAGTTCATTATATTTCTAAAACTGAACATTATAGCATGGGCACTCCTCTAAGACTGTTAATACTGTAAATGATTGCAGTGACATTACAACATATCAATTTGGGAGCAAAGCAGCCAGGCAGTGTCTCGGAAATCTTAGCAGAGCTGAAAAACCCTCTGTCACGATCGCATAAAGGACAGGAAGCAAGTACAAGTTAACAATCCTTTATTCGAGACGTAATATCAGGCTGGGTTAATGCTGGGTTTCAGGCGGATAAATCGAAGAATGAAATACAGGCTTTATTTTAGATACATGAAAGGCGGGATGAATTCTCCTGTACGCTGGAAGAAGTTTAAAGCGGACTGCCACCGGACTAATGATCTTGGTGACAGTGAACGGGCCAATACATTTGGGAGCAAGCTTATTAGAGACAGAACGGAGAGAAATGTTCTTGGTAGAAAACCATACTTTTTGACCCACGACGTATACGGGAGGCCTAGACCGGTGGCGGTCGGCTTTAACCTTGGTGCGCGCCTCCACTTGGAGTAGAGTCTCGCGGGCTCTAGTCCAAGTGTGGTGACACCTCTGGACAAAGGCGTAAACGGAGGGGACCGCAACTTCGGATTCCAGACTGGAAAAAATGGGTGGCTGGTATCCTACACTACACTCAAACGGAGATAGGCCCGTAGCTGATATAGGTAATGTATTGTGGGCGTACACCACCATCGACAGTTGTTGGCTCCAGGAGGAAGGATTCTTGGAGACCAGACATCGCAACACCCTTTCCAAATCTTGGTTGGCTCTCTAGGTTTGACCATTGCTCTAGGGATGAAACCCTGAGGACAGACTTACAGTCGCACCCAGTAATCTACAGAACTCACGCCAAAATTTGGACACAAACTGGGGTCCCCTGTCGGAAACAACGTCTGTCGGGAGGCCATGTAAACGAAAGACGTGATCTACGACGGTCAATTCTGTCTCCTTGGCTGAGGGTAATTTGGGCAAGGGAATAAAGTGGGGGGTCGATTGGAAGTCTTACCAGTGGCACAAACCGAGCAAGCCAAAACAAAATTGTGAATGTCGCGAGCCATAAGTGGCCACCAGAATCGTTGCTTGACCAAAAATTTAGTACGGTTAACTCCTGGATGACAAGCCACATTAGAACAATGCCCCCCACTGAATAACATTGGACCGTAATCCCTCCGGCACAAATAATCGATTCGGTGGCGTTACCCCTTCTAAGGCCGTCTTGACCTTCGATTCGACCTCCCATGTGAGTGTGGAGACCACTAATGTCTCAGGTAAAATACACTTGGGAGTAGACGGGCGTTCGGAACGGTCAAAAATGCGCCAACCCGGGAGGTACGAGAGAGTAAAATCAAAACGTCCGAAAAAAGTGCCCACCGAGCCTGCCTGGAGTTCAACCTTTTGGCAGTACTAATGTATTCTAAATTCTTGTGGTCGGTCCATACTATAAAAGGAACCCCCGAGCCTTCTAACCAGTGGCGCCATTCTTCCAATGCCATCTTGACTGCCAACAATTCTCGGTTACCAATATCATAATAACGTTTGGCGGGGGATAATCGGTATGAAAACAACGCGCACGGGTGCATCTTGTCGCCTGAGGGAGAACGTTGGGATAACACCGCACCTACCCCCACCTCTGACGCGTCGACCTCCACCACAAACTGACGTGATGGATCAGGGGTGATTAGGATAGGGGCCGAAACGAAGCAGCCCTTCAGTTTGACCACCTGAACGTAGTTCTGGGGGAGGTCAAGGCGGTCAGAGGTGCGGCTAGTTGACTGAAGTTGCAAATAAAACGCCGGTAGATGACCGGCAGTCTTTGTCCATTGAGGGCGTGAACCGTGATCTGGTGAGTGAGGGGTCTGAGGGGAATTTGAAGTTTACGTGCAAGTGCATGGTCCATGAAAATTACCTTCACCCCCAGAGTCCAGAAGTGCTTGACAGTCGTGAATTCGTGCTGACCATCTCAGTCTTACCGGGAGACGCAGGGACCTCGATGGCATCACAGACTGGTGAGAGGGTGATTGAGTGCGCAGGTGGGTGATGATGAGGGATCCGTGAGATGAATGGTATATCCACAACAACTGAACAGGAACAAGACACAAGGAGTAGCTGAGCAGATGGGACACAGACAAGAATCATGGAGGACCTCAAACAACGATCTGAAAAACAAGAGACGAAAGACAGGGCATTAAATAGGCTGGTGGAATGAGCTGCAGCTGCCAAGATGATCAGCGGTAACACCCACATGAAACAATCAACATGACGTAACATGAGACGAGCAGGAAACAGTGCATTCATGAACCGTGACACCCTCACACTGTAGTTTAGCTTGTTTAATTAATGGCAGAAAATGGCTGATGAATAGGGTTTATAAGCTAGCTGACCTTTATTAAAATGCACAACGACAGAGCATTGCTAACCCCGGAGGGATCCCAGGACTAACACTGTTCTAAAGGTAGCATTACAACCCTGTACACGCTTGCTACTGATCCGGGCCAAGTCAATCACACACAACATAGAGTACAGTACTGGGAAAGATCTACTGAGAATACCCCTAATCACAGGCAGACGTTAACAATGCAGAATCTGAACTTGTTGTTTTTTTTTTTCAGAGATAATGTATCAGGTTTATTTTGAAGCCTAGCCTAGAGATAATAAGTTAAGGGACAGCTGTGTAAAAGTGCTCTGCAAAAGTGAGCCATGAACATTTTCGTTCTATTGTTTGCTCTTTATGCTGTCAATCAATGAAGCCCTCACAAAAAAAAGAGAAAAAGAGAAAAGGCACATGAATGCTAGGTGCAGCGCCTTACAATTTGGCCAATTCAAATCGTGCAGTGTTCCCCAAGCAATTTGCTACCATTGTAGAAATTAATTAAAGAAAAATTCCCTGTGAATACCTTTTGATCAAAAGAACTATTAGGTATGGTCCTTTATGCTATTCTTTTTTCCCCCATGACTTCGCATTAAAATGTCAGTTTATGATTTGAAGTCTTTCAGTCTTATTTATTGGCTGCTGGACTTGACTTGACACAACGGTGTGCTAAGAGGTAATCAGGACTCGAGTTGCTGCGCAATTTCCTTCCTCGTGGTGAGCAATCAGTGGTAGACGAGAGGCTAAAGAATTGATTCGGTCTGACCAGAGTTAGAGTTTGTGGAGAATTACGGAGCAGTTCCTAGCACAGTATGGACTCTGACCAGCGATCAAGGCTTCAAGACAAACAAATCGGTCGAGTTACTGAGGGAAGAAGAAATCAGATTTGCTCTGAATTCTCCCACCAAGAGAGAGGAGGCTGGGAACTTGATTAAAAACCCTGTGTGAACTTTAGACTCGGGATCATTGCCCAATCCTTGCAGGATTATGCATTTCACGAGCCAGGATATTGGTGCTATAAAACCATACTGTGTATCGGTGTAGAGCAGAAAACCATTATACACCCCACGCAAGCGTTGTGAGATGAAATCTAGGCCGTTTCCTTTAAGACATCCAACCCCTCATATGTGTCCCCCGATTTAGCAAAGACTTTCGTTAATATGCAGCTTATAACAGGGGAGTGAGTGATAGCGTTGTGACTTGATAAAGGGCAAATAAAGAAAATTATGTTTGGTTACCACATCCAGATGTGGCCAGACATGCAGACACGTTTATTGTTCTTTAGGGGAAGCAAGGAATTTGGATGAGAAAATAATTGACAGTACAAAATTAAACAGAGATTACAAAACATTTCACTATATTCCAAAGTTCAAGTTTGGGAAACTCTGCCTTGCCAGTTTGTATAAAGATGTGTGACCAATAAAAGATATTTGCTGAATTAAAAGAACACAAACTGCAGAAAGATGCCTTGGAGTTTGATGTTATATCATGACAGTTGCAGAGTCCAAATAAATTTTGTGTTCAAAGTCTAGTGTGACTGCCCCTTCAACTACACAAGTCAAAATAAACCTATGAAGTTTCAGACTTAGGTAATGGAAAAATGCAGGCAAAGGCATGTCAGAGTGGTGCCTCCACTTCACTGTGACTGTCTGGTTATTCTCTCATTCTGGTAATGCAATAATATCCTGTGCCAGTAATTAGTACATAAATCAGCCTAAACAAGTCAAACTGGTAGAAGTAAACACGCAAATTACAGAGTAAAGTACTTTTGGAAACATTAGTTGTGTCTGAAATCACACACTCTCTGAGGAGGTACTTCTTTTGAATAAGTAATTATGTTGCAACCATTAAAAAAGTATGTTCTATATTGTATGGATGCATGTAGTATGAATGAAGTCCAGACTTACGTTTGTCATGTTGATGTTGTCATGTGACCTATCAGCATCAGTTGCGTTGCTTTACCACCATTTACAAATCATCTCCCATGGCCTCATGGGATAGTAAAGTTTCATCATATATGCACTTCAGAATCTCATCAGAATTGTGTTAATCTCTCCGCCTATTGTTTTATTAATACTGCGAATCTGAACGTACTGCTTTTTTCACATTCTGTTTTCGCCTGCAACATATATTCGGATGCAGCCATTAAATATTAAAGGTTCCCAATGGAATTTGGAATTTAGTTTTTTTATATCGCCATCTGTGGTTGAAACATACAATTGCAATAGATTCACAGTAAATCTATTTATTTTTGTGTAAGGCCTATAAAACCTTAATATATATATATATATATATATATATATATATATATATATATATATATATATATATATACACATAATTTTTTTAAAGCTTATTTAGCCTTACAAACAAGGCTTTGTCAGGCAGTCTTACAAAGTTTGTCTTGACAAACCTTTTTTTTTTCTAGTTAAAAATTACATTAACTAGGATGTTAGTTCTTGTTGATTCTGCTTGCTTCAAATTGCAATTTGCAATTCTGCTTTATTTTGCTGCCTTAATTCAAAATTGAATTAAAGATTCTCAGTTCAGTTCTTAATGTTTTTTGATGTTCTAGCTGAATAATTAATTTAAAAACTATTTGTTGGTTTTAAGATAAGTGTCGTTTCATTGACAAAGAAACTGTGTAAACATCAAATGGACACTAATTTAGACTGAATGAAAAAAAAACAAAAGAGATGGTAGCAGCTACACAACTACCTCTAATCCACAGTAGAGTTAGTGTAGCATTGATAACTATTGATCTTAACATACTTTTGGTATGTTTCACAGTAAATCTATTTATTTTTGTGTAAGGCCTATAAAACCTTAATATATATATATATATATATATATATATATATATATATATATATATATATATATATATATATATATATATATACATAATTTTTTTAAAGCTTATTTAGCCTTACAGACAAGGCTTTGTCAGGCAGTCTTACAAAGTTTGTCTTGACAAACCTTTTTTTTTTTTCTAGTTAAAAATTACATTAACTAGGATGTTAGTTCTTGTTGATTCTGCTTGCTTCAAATTGCAATTTGCAATTCTGCTTTATTTTGCTGCCTTAATTCAAAATTGAATTAAAGATTCTCAGTTCAGTTCTTAATGTTTTTTGATGTTCTAGCTGAATAATTCATTTAAAAACTATTTGTTGGTTTTAAGATAAGTGTCGTTTCATTGACAAAGAAACTGTGTAAACATCAAATGGACACGAATTTAGACTGAATGAAAAAAAAACAAAAGAGATGGTAGCAGCTACACAACTACCTCTAATCCACAGTAGAGTTAGTGTAGCATTGATAACTATTGATCTTAACATACTTTTGGTATGTTGCTGTTATCCCCATGGCCTGCCTTTAAGCACAGAGCTCATGTTTGTGGCTGATTATCATCCTCATGCTTGTCGGGTAATCCTGACTCGCTGTGTTCATTTCCCCCTTTCCTTTGCACTGGGTGCACGATCAGTGAACGGTGGCTGGTCCACATGGGCCACATGGTCGGCCTGCAGTGCTATCTGTGGTCGGGGGTGGCAGAAGAGGAGCCGGAGTTGCACCAATCCCACTCCCCTGAACGGCGGGATGTCCTGCGAGGGCCAAAGCGTCCAGAAAAGTGCCTGCACTGCCACCTGTCCAGGTAACGTCCACCGGGCGTCGCTCACTGCAGAGTAGAGCTAGTTTTGCATTAGCACACATACCCTTGCACGGTCCCATGGCACCAATAGGACAGCCAGCTTGATTGGCATTAGCTTTTTTGTGCTTAAGCAACAATTTTAATGTTTTTCTTTTTTTTATTATTATTCATAGCTGAACCAGTGTCCATTCCGCCCATCATATTTCTTTCAGATTGTGCGTGTTCTGTGCTGCTTTCGCTTTTGCCGCATGAGGTCTTTTTCGGTTCAGTTGTAAGCAGAGTAGAAAACATATTTTTCCCCCTGTTTTTGCAGAACGTTTGTTGTCATGTTGTTTCTCACATTTGTCCCCAGATGTAAATAGACTATTACTTTTCAGAATTGAGCTAAGAATGTCTTTACCAAATCAAAATTGCAATTAATTCTTTTAATTAATTAATTCTAAAATTTTAATTAAGGTAGCAAACAGGAAGCAGAATTGCAATTCAAATTTAAATGTACAGAACTGTTTAAAAGTTCGGGGTTGGTAAGAATTTTTTTTATTATTATTTATTTGTATTTATTTATTGAAAGAAGCCTCAGGTTCTCAAAGGCTGCATTTATGTGATCAAAAAATACAGTAAAAACATTAATAATGTGAAATATTATTGGTATATAAAATAACTGTTTTCTATTTTAATATATTTTAAAATATATTGTATTTCTGTGATGGGAAAGCTGAATTTTCAGCAGCTGTTGCTCAGTGTCACATAACCCTCCAGAAATCATTATAATATGATTCTCAATTTACAAGCTTTTTTGATGAATAATTACAACTTTTATTTGTGTGTGTGTGTGTGTGTGTGTGTGTACCAATTTTATACATCCTTGCTGAATAAAAATATTAATTTATTTAAAAAAATAAGAATAAACATACATACATACCCTTTTTAACATAAAACTTTTTAAAATGTAATTAGTACAATTAACAAAGTTTTATTGTTGTTTAAACATCACATAAAAAATAATAATAAAAAAACGGTATCAAGGTACGTAGTTGATTTTGGACCTTTGTTCTAAGCTGGTGGCAAAAACCTAAAAAGGCTTGTCTTTTAAACAAAGTCAAGCAGTGACATTTACACTTCTGCACATTATATATATACAAAGATTAGCAAATGATCTGATGCTAGCGTTCTTTATCAGTGCTATAGAAATTTCCCTGACCTCCTTGACTGCTGCTAGCAGTACTTTCAAGGGTTGAGAGGGAACAGAGAAAGAAAGGGAAGCAGCGTGGCTGCTTTTCCTCAGCCCTTATCGTTCACATGCAGTTTGAAATGGAAGTCAGGCCGCTTCATTTACAAGCTGACATTAGACGCAGGTACAAGTGGGAAGGTATTTTCTTGATTACTGCGATAGGCTTA